>NW_009734387.1:39659-43236 GCF_000703405.1 Apaloderma vittatum | reverse complement strand
TTTTCCAGCCTCAGCAATTCTGTGATTGTGTAATTCTATATCCCACTCAAGGATTTATCTTCAGCACATACTACATGACACTGACCAATTAGTTTTAAAGGAAATTACCTAGAGGATTTAACAAATGTTTGAAAACAAATAGTTTTCAAAACCATTTGACATCGAACAGGAGACACCTTATTCTTCATATGTGGCCTTTTCAAAGTTCTATGGAGTAAATATAGCATATATATAAAAAAGATTAAAATGTACCTATTCAGAAAAATACACGAGTTGAACAATGTAGTCTGAAATTGCCTTTCATATTTATTTATTTATCTATCTATCTATTTATTTGTTTGTTTATTTATTTATTTATTTATGAACAAGATAATTTATTGGTAATGGAAGCGATTAAAACAAGCCATACAAATTAAAGTTGTACTACCATTTCAAATAAACAAATAAATAAATAGGGAATTTTCCTTCATTTTAGGAAAATTGTCTTCTCATGTTACTATCCTCAAATGCAGTGGTTCTCATGTCATTTTGACCTGTATAATCCTGTATATAATCAGTTTTCTAGAAGATTTACAGAGATCATAATTATTTCTCAAAACTTTTTCATAGGCTGCATCAAAAGAAGTGTGGCCAGCAGGTCAAAGAAGGTGACTCTTGGCTTCTGCTCTGCTCTGGTGAGACACTGCCTGAAGTACTGGGTTCAGCTCTGGAGTCCTGAGGCACAGGGGGTGTAGGTTCAGAGTTGGTCCGTGAAGGTGATCTGGAGGCTGGAGCACTTCCCTTATGAGGACAGGCTGAGAGAGTTGTGGTTGTTCAGCATGGAGAAAAGAAGGCACTGGGGATACCTTATAGCAGCCTTCCTGTACCTTAAGGGCACCTATAGGAAAGATGGGGACAATCTTCTTAGCAGGGCCTGCTGTGACAGAACAAAGGATTATAAAAATAAGAGTAGGTTTAAACTAGATACAAAAAATTCTTTTATAATGACAGCGATGAAGTGCTAGAATGGGTTGCCCATCCATGGAAACATTCAAGGTCAGGTTTGATGGGTCTCTGAGCAACCTCATCTAGTTCGAGATTTCCCTGCTTACTGGAGGAAGTTTGGACTAGATGACCTTTAGAGATACCTTCCATCCCAAAGCTTTCTGTGATTCTATGTGCTCACATCTATAGCAAGCACACTGAGAGAAATGGGAAGAAAAGAATGAAGACAGTGAGTGTGGAAATAAACATCTAAACAGGAAACAAAATGACAGAGGAAAGACTGTCAGACATAGTAAGAAAAAAAAACTGTTGAAAAAAACCGTTAAATTATTTTTAATAAATATGTTTCAATTTATAAAAAATGAAAACAAAAATATTTTGAAATTTTCTACTTTAAATAATTTCAGTATAAATTCTGAAATATGGGGCATATCTATCTCATTTTTTTATCATATTACTGTCATCCATTGTTATTTTTCAGAGATATTATAGAAACACCAGTAGTTCATAGCAGAATTAACATAGCTTGTCTCCATGTCTTTTTTTTTGCCACTGTCTGCATAATGATGTCTTCTAGATGCTCACGTTGTCAGACATGGAAGCCAATGAATAAAGATATCTCTCAGGTTTGGGTCCAGAACAATTACTGGGGACCAGGCAAAACTCAGTCTGCAACTATGAAGCCTTTTAAGACTTTTAGTTTTCTGCTGTGGTTGCATGTAATGATCACTCACTTTGCTTGGTGTACCATCATTTTCAGCCATGCACTCTGATACTACACTAGGCTGTTATAATTATAACTCTTAATGAAATAGGTCTTGTATATTGATCTGTCCACCCTTTCCCTGTCAATGATGCACACCAAAACTGGGGAATTTTATTCAGCAACAGAAAACATAACAAAACACTATAATCTTCTTATTTAATAAGGAACAAGTTTGTGTTCTAATTTTACATCTTACATCTTTTTTGGAGATTATTTCTCTTCCAGTGATTGCCCAGCATGGCAGATGTTTAAAATGCACATTGCTGTTTTCATTTTCAATTGCATGCCAAAAGAGCCAGCGTGCCTTTAATGAAACAATACACAAAAAAGTACAAAGCTCTCTTTGGCAAATACTATGTCATCATAATTCAGTTCTTTAGACATTTCTCAGTGCTGCTCATTAAGTTTATTATCACAAATGAAGTTTATACAATCCCTGTTTTGAATGCTGTGTTGACTCACACATAATAGAGTAAGAAATGTCTAATAGTGATGTAATCCCACAGGAAGCATCTTCTTACTTTCAAAGTAATGCAAATACTATTCTGTGTTGCATTAAATTAGCATGAGGTTGATAAATGGTAAAATCTATCAGCTGTATCGTTCTCAATTTTGCTGTTCACTGGTAGTGCTAGCAGTTGCAGCAGTAGGTTTAGAACGATAAACCTGAACAAAATGTCCTTTAATAGAAGCTCTATATCTAACAATAGTCATGTCATGTCAAAACACCAAGAAAAAGTAAATAATCCAAGATATCATTTATGTGTTCATCTTGATTAAATGAAATGTTAAATATAGAAAGACCATTGATCTTCAGACAGTATCTTTTATCATCCATATATGTCTTTGGTTGGCTTTTGTAGAACTGCTTATTTTGAGATATATTTTTTCATAGGTTATATAAGCTTGATTTTGTCTGGCTTTTATATTTTATTTTTTTAAAGATAAGTTGTAAGGGACAAAGTATGCTAAAGGATATCCTTAGATGAAACAAATTAATTATGCATACAGATCATAACAAGCAGTCAATCCTGGAAGAAGACAGTGTCTCTCTCACAACTAAATAAAATCAGTCACCCAATTATTCTTAAAATCATAGAATCACAGAATGTCTTAGGTTGGAAGGGACCTTAGAGGTCATCTAATCCAACCTCCCTGCATGAGTAGGGCTGCCCTTAACTAGGCCAGGTTGCTCAAGGCCTCATCCAATGTGGCCTTGAACATCTCCAGGGAGGGGGTGTCCACAACCTCTCTGGGCAATATATTCCAGAGTCTTGCCACCCTTGCACTGAAGAATTTCTTCCTAAGATCCAATCTAAACCTATTCTCCTTCAATTTAAATCCATTTTATCTTGTCCTATTGCTCGACACTCTTGTAAAAAGTCCCTCTCCAGCCTTCTTGTAGGTTCCCTTCAGGTGTTGGAAGGCAATTATAAGGTCGCCCTGGAGTCTTCTCCAGGCTGAACAATCCTCGTTCTCTCAGCCTATCCTTGTAGCATAGGTGCTTTAGCCCCTGGATTATCTTTGCGGCCCTCCTCTGAACTCGTACCAACAGATCCATACCCTTCTTATGGTGGGGACACCAGAACTGGTATTCTAGGTGGGATCTCACAAGAGCAGAGTAAAGGGAGACAACCACCTCTCTTGATCTGCTGTCCACACTCTTCTTGATGCATCCCAGGACACAGTCAGCCTTCTGGGCTGCATGAGTGCACTGCCGGCTCATGCTGAGCTTCTCGTCTATCAACACCTCCAAGTCCTTCTCTTCAGGGCTGCTCTCAACCCACTCTGTACCCAGATTATATCTGTGTTTGGGGTTGGCCTGAT
>NW_009734387.1:1180-39479 GCF_000703405.1 Apaloderma vittatum | reverse complement strand
GTTGAACAGCCCTGGACCCAGAACAGAGCCCTGAGGAACTCCGCTTGTCACTGGTCTCCATGTGGATATCGAGCCATTGACCACAACTCTTTGAGTGTGACCATCCAGCCAGTTCTTTATCCACTGAGTGGTCCATCCATCAAGTCCATGTCTCTCCATCTTAAGAGGCAAGGATGTCATGTGGGACAGTGTCCAGGTAGATGATGTCAGTTGCTATTCCCATATCAACCAGAGCTGTAGCTTTGTCATAGAAGGCCACCAGATGAGTCAGGAATAATTTACCCTTAGTGAAACTATGTTGGCTGTCACCAATCACCTTGTTATTTTTCATGTGCCTTAGTATTGTTACCAGGAGGATTTGCTCCATGATTTTACTTGGCACAGAGGTGAAGCTTTAATTCCCTGTGTTTTCTTTACTTCCTTTTTTAAAAATGGGGGTTATGTTTCCCTTTCTCCAATCTGTGGGAACTTTGCCAGACAGATATGACTTCTCAAATTTGATGGCTAGTGGCCTAACAACTTCAGCTGCCAGTTCCTTCACTTTCAGGTTCTCTAGGTGTTCCTGGATCTGATCTGCTCCTACCCTGGGCAGTTCTTCACTCTCTCAGAGCCAGCCAATGCCCTCTGTGACGTGAGTCATGTGGTTCAAGTGGTTACCGGTGAAGGCTGAAGGAAAAAAGTCATTGAGTACTTCAGTCTTCTCCATACCTTCTGTAACCAGGTCACCTGTATCACCCCGGAGAGGCCCTACATTCTCTCTTGTTTTTCTTTTTTTCTTTCACATACCTGTAGAATCCTTTTCTTTTATTTTTAATGTCCCTGGTTAGATTTGATTCCATCAAGGCCTTAGCTTTTCTAACCTGGTTTCTAGTTTCACAAGCAATCTGCTCGTAATCATCCCAGGTTAACAGTCCTTGCTTCCATCCTTTGTGGATTCCCTTTTTGTGTTTGATTTTGGCCAGGAGTTCCTTCTTCATCCATATAAGTCTCATGGTATTTTTGCCAGATTTCTTCCTTGTAGGGATACACTGCCTTTGAGCTTGGAGGAGATAATCCTTGAAAGTTAACCAGCTTTCCTGGGCTCCAAATCCCTCCAGGACTTTGTCCCATGGCATGCTACCAAGGAGGTTCCTGAAGAGGTCAAAGTCAGCTCTTCTGACGTTGAGGGTTTTGAGCTTGCTGAGAGTCCCCTTCTTTGCTGCCCTTAGGAACTTAAACTCCACCATCTCGTGGTCACTGCAGCCAAGGCTGCCCATGAGCTTAACATTGCCCACCAGCCCTTGGTGAGAACAAGGTCTAACATAGCATCTCTTCTTGTTGGCGCCTCTATCACTTGGAGGAGGAAGTTATCATCAATTCATCCCAGGAATCTCCTGGACTGCTTATCCCTGCTGTGTTGTATTTCCAACTGATATTGGGGTGCTTAAAGTCCCCCATGAGGACTAGGACTTGTGAATGAGCAGTGACTCCTCTTATCTGTCTATGAAGGACCTCATCCATTTGGTCCTCCTCATTAGGTGGTCTGTAGCAGACCCTCATTGTAATGTCTCCTACTTTTCCTTTCATCCTGGCCCACAGGCATTTGGTCTTTTCATCATCACTTGCCAGGTATAGCTCCATGCATTCTAAGTGTTCATTGACAGAGGGCGGAACACCACTTCCTCATTCTCCTTGTTTGTCCTTCCCGAAGAGCTTATAACCTTCTAATCCAACATATCAATCATAAGAGTCATTCCACCATCTGTGATGCCAATTAGATTGTAGCGCTGCAGGTATGCAAGCATCTCCAGCTCATCTTTTTTATTGCCCATACTGCTGACATTTACATAAAGGCATTTGAGCTGGGCCCCTGAAAAAGTACCTGAAGTCCCCGATGAAGTACAGTTGCACTTCAGCTGGGCCAATTGGGTTTTGCTCCCAATGTCGTTATGACTTTCCCAAGATCATCTTCGTGACCCAGGATCCTTTTTCCCCTTACAGTCCTCTAAACCTCATCTTGTTTCACTAGACCAGGTGTTGAGCAGACCTCGCCATGGATGAAAACCCCAAAATTGCACTCTTGGCACCACCCTTTAAGCCAAGCATTAATTTTGTGAGTCTTTTTGAACTTCTCAGTATTTTATCTTGCATTGGAGGAAATGAAGTAAATGCAACCTGCGCACACGATCCTTGTAGCATCCGTCCCAGTGCCTTGAAGTCTCTTCTGATTTCCTCTGTTTGTCTCTGTTCTACCTCATCATTGCCAATCTGCATTACCGGAAGTGGGTAATAATCAAGAGGCTTCACCAGACCTGCGAGCTTCCCAATACCATCCTTAACCTGAGACCCAGGGATGCAGCAGACTTCCCTGGGTGATTGGTCAGGTTGGCATATGGGGCTTTCTGTTCCCCTAATCAGGGAGTCTCTTCTGACATCTATCCTCCTTTTTTTTTTTTTTTAACAGCAGAAGTCCTAATGACTGGGACAGACTGTATCACTCTGAACAATCCTGTGGATGGTCTCTCTACATTCTCCTTTGCCTGGATCTCAACCTCCAGTGCCCCTTGTCTGTTGTGTAAGGGCAACTGGGAAACTGAGGGAGGCTGGGAGGGGATTCACATGCCACTCCGAGCAGTAGCTTGTATCCATTCCCCTCCTTTTCTTAGGGCCATTTCTTCAGCCTGATGACAGGAGGGGAGGGGCTTCTCTGATTCTTGACAAACCTCCACCTGCTGCATTTGCCTCATTCTTGACTAATCTTGGTTAACCATGAACTACTTGTTCAAGTAGGCCTTTTGTTTATAGATTCTATTCTTACTGTCTTCCTGGAATAAAGTACTGTGTATCATTCTTCCCAGTTTCCCATATGCTTTGGGTAAGAATAAGCAAGGTTGTCTTTTGACTAGTTGATTGCTTTAAATATTGTGCCAGCTACACTTTCTAGCATTTATAAGGTTGATTCCTGGCCCCTTCCCATCCACTCCCTTTCAAATCTATGTAATTTTCCTCATAGTGGAACCAGGAGAACTCTTTTCTCGATATTCCAGGACAAACATAAGCAAGCCCTTCTTTTCTTAAATAGCTATAAGAAAGTTTATGTTTTTTTCCCATATGCTTTGATAAATATAAGTTGTATTATTAATTTGATCTGTAAGTATAATCACCATCAGAAATCTCCCAGGTATTTTCACTTTAAGCCCCCTTATGAGGTCTAAATCCTCTCCTTATTCTTTCAGTCTTCAGCATTCGCTATATTTCTCTGCTTCATTGTGTATAATTTCCTTAATCTTTGTGAAGAAATAATTTATTTAGGAAATAGCAAATTGCCTGCAATAACAGGGGACTGGAATATCCCTGTATTATACTCCTATCTAATGAGAGATTTGATAATTTGATGGACAGAGGAAAGAAATCCATCTTTTATTTATAGAATGGGATTATCAAATAAATCCCCTTTGTACTTAGTTCCTATAATTTCTTTTTAAAAAAAATCTAATATCAAAAATACATACTTTAAATATTTTACATGTTTGTGTTAAAAGAATGCTGAACTTACAAAATCAAGAATTTGAGGAGATACAAATATTTAGAATTAAAGTTGCCTGTGGGTCATCATTTGATTATCTATATTGAGGTATATGCTTTAAGTGTTGGATCATACAGGGAGTTTTCTACTACGCAGAAAATATACCACTCACAAAGATGCTTAAAGGGAAATACAGGAATTTAAAAGTGGAATTTAATGCCTAAATTACCATCCAAAATCCCACTAAAAATTGCCGAATTCTCATGTACAGGTAGCAGATTTTGAAATTTTTTTGAGAAATAGGCTTATGGGCTTGAACATGCATGGCAGGCAGAGGTTTGGTCTTTACTTCGGGCATATGATTGTGTTAGATACAGTGACTGTCTACTACAAAATATCTACTAACTCTAGGGGCAGTACCAAAATATGGAGTGAGAGTTGGTTGCTTTCTGGATCTGGATTTCATTCTGTACTCATAAATTTGGCACTCCTAACTTCACTGTTGCTTGACTTCAGTAATAAAGATGGCAGATGGTGAGGAATAAAAATGAAGTGCAGGAGAAAGAGTAATCTCTTCCTTCTTGACTTCTTCAATCGTATAAAGTTCATCACTGCCTTTAATCCTTCAATCCTTCTTTATGGGACATATTTTCAGAGAGAATTAATGAGTTAGGCTTGGAAACTCATTTTTACAAAGGTATTCATGCCAGGGAAAGGGATGTGGGGATGCTGGTGGACAGCAGGATGACCATGAGCCAACAATATGCCCTCATGGCCAAGAAGGCCAATGGCATCCTGGGGTGTATTAGAAGTGGGGTGGCTATTAGGTCGAGAGAGGTTCTCCTCTCCCTCTACTCTGCCATGGTGAGGCCACATCTGGAATACTGTGTCCAGTTCTGGGCCCCTCAGCTCAAGAAGGACAGGGAACTGCTTGAGAGAGCACAGCGCAGAGCCACAAAGATGATGAAGGGAGTGGAACATCTCCCTGATGAGGAAAGGCTGAAGGAGCTGGGTCTCTTTAGCTTGGAGAAGAGGAGGCTGAGAGGTGACCTCATTCATGTTTATGAATATGTCAAGGGGGAGTATCAGGAGGATGGAGTCAGGCTCTTTTCAGTGACCTCCAATGACAGGACAAGGGGCAATGGATATAAGCTGGAACATGGGAGGTTCCACAAAAACATTAGAAAAAACTTCTTTACTGTGAGGGTGACAGAACACTGGCACAGGCTGCCCAGGGAGGTTGTAGAGTCTCCTTCTTTGGAGACATTCAAAACCTGCCTGGAAGTGTTCCTGTGTGACCTACTGCAGGTGATCCTGCCCTGGGAGGGGTGCTGGACTAGATGACCTTTCGAGGTCCCTTCCAACCCCTAAAATTCTGTGATTCTGTGATAAGCACCTACAAAGGTTTCATTATCCTTGGCACTTCCTCTCAGCTATAATAGTCACAATAATATTGTTAATTGCTACAGAAATGAACATTGCACAGAACTCTAATGACCATTTGATACTTTATCTTACTCTCACTTTTCTACAGCATGTGCCTTATACCTCATTTACTACTTATTTAAACCTTGCTCTGAAAACAGGTTAATTACTTTTCAGTAGAATTTATCTCTGTGGTCTTCCATTACTAGTCTGTCAGATGGGATATTCTAATCTCCATCTCAAAATGCAGAACTGAAAAATACCAGCTGCAAGTCAGTATTGTCTATTTATGTGGAATATCCATGATGAACCATGATGAGGTTGTGTTCCTGCTCGCTATTTCTCTGTAGCGATATCAGTTACTGAGGCAGTAAAAATCTGATAAAATGGTTCAAATACAGTTCTTGCCATAAGTGGATGAAAGTCTGGGATCAAATCTCAGATTGATCTACCGAGGTGTTGTCTTTCTTCAGAAATTGGTGCTGATCATGATCTGGTTTGGCTTATTGATCGGAAACCTCTTAGTGCTTGAGTCATGCTCTCTTTCACATATAGCTAGGGACACAGTTAATATATAACAAATTATAATGCTTCATTTACACCCTACCCTTTTAGTTTCAGATTCAAGTTTTAAACAGAGTTCAGAAAATTCATGCACAGTTGCCACACAGGTGAAATTTTCTCACTGACGTAAACACATTTTAACCTTTTTAAAAATAATATAAATGAAAATTAGGCTTTACTGCGAACATGAAAGAGCATTCTCGATCCCACAACTCATATACTTTCTTGCCAGCGAATCTGACGAATATATGAAAATAAATTTTGTAAAAATACATTTGTAAGTTCAGCTGTTCCTCATTTCAGCATTAAAGGAACTCAGAAATTTCCTTGTCACATCTAAAAACAGATCACATGACATGTTAAGTCTCTTGACAGTTGTCTAAGAATATGATGGAATGAATTAGAGTTGTTTAAAAATAGCTCAAATGGACTATTTCTCACCTAGTTAGTCCGACAATATAAAAATACTCAATCTACTTCTAAAACTGAGTGAACAGTTAGGCAGAAGGTATATCTAACTTCTCTGATATCAACACTATTTCAAATAAAATCAGATGAAACATGCTTTTCCTTCCTTGTAACTTGCAAGATTTAAAAGTTGTCTTTCTTTTTTATTATTTCATTCTCTTCTACTCATACAGCCTGATAATCATTGAGTAATTTGTCATCTACTTACTACTTCTCTGTTGCTGGAACCAGTCTGCTTTTTGTAACAAAATGGAAAAATGTGTTAGATTGGTTTAGATTAGCTTAAATTAGATGGATGGTATGCACCTGACTGCACACAAAATAATTTGTTTGTGCCTTTATTTGAACTAAATGAAGTGAATACTTTCCTTAATCAATAAGATTGAATGATAATGATGTACTTCGCAGTGACTAAAATCAGTTTTCCCAGGACAGCACCATGTGATTTTTTTTCTCCAAACTAGACTACCAAATCCTCCACTAGTCTTACACCTGACAGCTTTATTTCCACATGTCCAATTTAGCAAAGCTCAAAAGGAATTCTGAAAGTTGTCTGTCTCATGAAATGTTAAATAGATTTCTCTCCAGGAAAGTTCTTTCACGATAATATTCCAAAATAATGGAAAATAAAATGTACAAGGAAAACACAGTGATTTGGATAATCTTATTCACTAGAGATTGCTTATAGGCATGTATGGTATAAGAAATTTTGCTTTTCACTCAGTTTGAATAAATGTTTGCTTTTGTAAACGAGGAAGAAACTGTCTTACCGTATTGACCTAAAGCTTAATCCTGACCTTAAATTGCTCTGAAGCTAAATACAGTTTACTTTGGGTCTTAATTTAAATTGTATTCTGACAAAACATCAAATGGAATCACTTATTCTAGTAAGAAAGGTTTCACGGAAAGAAGGTTTACCAGGTGCCAGTCTGAGCCTTGTTAAAATGCATGTATGAAAACAAGCAAAACCATAATTTAAAATAAACCTTTCCCAAAAATGCACTTAGAAGAATTCATAAATATTAAAAATTGATGGACATTTGCTAGGAATAGATATCAGGCATATGTCCTTTGTGTTTTGTAGACATTTCTAGATGATATAAGCAGAAATTTTTATAGCTGAAGTCATGATGGTGATTACATCACTCATTCAAGTAATTATTTTGTTATTGAATATTTATGACTATTTTCACTAAATAGCTATTCCTTTCCCTTCCTGTTTTTTCTCCTTTCAGTCTTCTTCTCATGAACACCTCTCTTTTTCATGGTGTAATGTTATAAACAGTAGCACTTACGGTAATACCATCAGTACCAACACTTAAAATAATAGAATCACTTCAAGAAACAGCTGAAAATACCCAGTGGTACGAGGCTGGTATATCAAGAAGATGTTTAACTTTTACAGAAACTGTTCTTTTCTAAAGTGGCTGCACTTAACTTGTCTGGTATTAAATTTTATTATCAATCATTCTTACTAACCATGTATCACTTTTTCATATTCTAAGATCCTTACAAATCTCCCGCAAATTTAGCCATTTCTTCAACAAGGTTTCATTCAAAATGCAGAGAAAATCATTCTCTTTCCTTCTACTGAGATGACATACACTTGTGACATGCCCAGTGTTTAAAAGCACACTGAACACAAATGTTATAGCCAAACGTCAAAGTTGCTGTTCATGACAACACAACATAGCTTGCTAATTCAAAGCCTGCTGATGCACTGAAATCCCCTGGAGGAAAAAAAAAATAATTAAAAGTACTGATTTCAGTGACTGTGGAGAAAGCTAAGAAATAAAAAAAGTGTGTTCATTACTTCTGTGTACAACACTAAAGTACGTTCATTGCAATGAATGCAGGTAGTGGAAGATGGAAATGGGTAACAATGTACTTAGCAGCAAGAACAATTCTCACAGTGTAAGTGGGGTTGAGGGAGCAATTTGACAGAGAAGGTCACATGGCAGATGATTATCAGCTTGCTCTTGCAACACAGAAGGTTATTTAATAGAAAATGCATGGTGGATTGTGTCAGGAGGAAGATTCTCTGCTGTGAATAGAAAGAAACAAAATGAGAGATAGCAGAGAAGGTGGAGCTATAGAGTGCTTTAAGAGGGTGAATGTGAAATTAAATTAGGGGAGTCTGTGACTGGATTGCAGAAAGGTAGAAAACAAGTTCCGAATGATAAAGCAGAAGATAATTTTAGTGACAGCATGTCAGACCTCAAAAGATAGATGCTGATGAAAAGATCACAATTCTTTAGACAGAAAATAGTTACAGAATCATTGAGATGTGATGCGTTTTCCTCCCTTAGGTTTTGAAGGAACTTTAAAAGAAAATTGAATCACATTCTAGTAAGAGACTGATACAAAGAATAATAAATGAAACAAGTCAAAGATAACACTAAGTTCTTAGGTCTGGGAGTAAAATATTCAGTTAAGGATTTGAAAGTATGAGGCCTGATGGTTAAGACTGCAGTTTTTGTTAAGTAGCTGATTTCCGTATACAATATGCATAAAGACCTTTGATCCAACATTTTGTTCAGGCAGCTTCCTGGTAGGAGTGATGAGTTAGAAATATATCAGAAATCTCAGTATCCTGTAGGACTATATGTGTATATGATTTTGTGTGTGTGTGTGTGCAGTTGTATCTTTTCATGAGCAGCAGATGACAGGTGCATTTTGGGTACCACTTGACTAAACAGCCTGTGGTGGTGGCAGACTTGTTCACTCTTATGTGACAGGGAAGTGATTGATAAGAATGATTCATCAGTGAATGATTCATCCTTTCCTCTACAGGCCAAGAGGGTTCAATTTCATGTCTTTTAAGATCTGTGAGAGTGCCTCCATGACCCTAATTTTCAGGCTACAGTAACTTCTAAGATGGGGATACTGTGCATTTTTTGATCTGAAGTGCTGTTCCTGCAAACAGTTGCTGCTGGAGCAAGTGGCACTGAGACTGAAAACAAACGTCGATTTTTGCCAGATATATTTCCAGCAGGATTGACAGATTTATCTGCCTCACTGCATGGTAAGCTGAAATGCAGGAGGCAGTGGGAATGTGCACTTTACAGACATGGGGGCAGATTGGCATGCCCAGCATAACACTGTCAAACGTGGGCTTGAGTCACTTGGGAAACCTCACGGCCAGTGGGGACAAGGAGAGGGCAGAGCATATCTCACCATGCTGAATAAATAAGGAAAGGAAAAAAGAAAAGACCTAAGGAGGTAAATAGTAAAACAGGAATAAAGCAACAAAACAAATGCTAGACGTTGGTGCATTTTCAACAACATATGTAACAAAAATGTTTGTGTTATGCTCTATTGAAGAGCAGCAGAACTACCTGAGGGAGAACCTGTAGGATGGAGTTACCAGGGACAACTGATATGGCTGCAAATACAGATAAGCACAAAAGATCATGTTACACACCTTGAAATTTTTCAGTAAGGAAGCCTTACAGAGAAAAAAGATCAACGGTAAAATAATTCTAGAGGCTTTTATGTCTGTGCATTAGAAATTGAGAAATATCTACAGAGATATATACTTTACTGTATCTTGATGGGTGAATAAAAGAAAAGCCAAAGTATAGAGATTTCCTTTTACAGTGTAACAGACACCAAGAACCAGAAACAGAGTATGCAAACATATGCAAGCATGTGGCAGTATTTGTAACAGACCGATGAATTCATACTGAGACACTTGTGTTTCACTGTTATTTGAAAAAACAATTATATTTGATTTACTATTCTTGATTCATGTCTTCTATTAAGGCAGCGTCCTTTTTGCATACTGCATTTATTTTTTAAATCTCAAAGATATAAATGTTTACTTGTAGAATCAAAGATGTTGAGCTATACTATTTCCACATAAGATGAACATTACATAACTATCTAGAGGTGACTAAGTTTTTACGAAACAAGTGCATCCCCATAATTTAAATATATGGTAAATTGGAAGTCATATTAAAAAAAAGGTTTTTCACATATTATACAAAAAGTTAGCTGTTCTGGAAATCATAAGTATGAAATCTGTTTAATTTGATGGAAGTCTTAGTGTATATCCTGTCTAATAATTCTTTTCTTTTTAATTTGTAACTTGCTTTTAACTTCTGTCTTTATAATCAGAATGTAAATTTTCTTTCTGAATGACACTTGAAAGAGAACAAATTTAAAATAAAAAAGGAGGAAAGGCAAACAAAGACCTATGCATCTTCATTGCTTGCCAATACCACACTTTGCTTTACATTTCATTTTTTCAAATTCTCATACAGACAGATATGTATCAGCAGAAAAATGTAGTTCTTAACACTGAAAGTCAATGATGCAGATAATAGAGATTTGAAATCTCTTTGCGAAATGTACACTATCCTCATTGTCAGACCCAGATGTTTACAAAAGCAGGAAACTGTATTATAAAACAAACAAAGAGTTTGAAGAAAAGGTCTCATTAGCTAGATTTATTAGTAAGATTTTTAATATGCCATATGGTGGCTTGGCTCTTCCAAGAAGCACAGATCTATGGATGAATGTACTGAAGTGTGCTGACCAGCACTATTGGAGAAATTGATGCCACCCAGGAACAAGAAGTGCTTTCAGCAGTATTTTTCTCTAGTGTCACTTGTGATGTATTTTCAGGTAGTTCATTTTCCCCCATATGCTTTCGGTCAAACTCATTATCTCCATTTAACCTACTCTTTAGAGGAATCTCTAGACATCCTGGTTACAAGAAACAGAGGGCTTTTATAAGAGTCATCATGTTATCTAAACCAACTTGATTGTGTCAGAATATTCCATGCAGAAAATCCAAACAAAAGGAAAATAAGCAAATTATATGTTGTCTAACTCAACAAGAATTTTTATTTTTCCTGAAAATAAGTGAATATCATTGATTTTTCCTATCATCTAGGAATAAGTGCTTTTAGTGGAGTATTTCTGGCAGGTTTTGTGCATCTCTTTCATTAAGGAACTATATGATTTTATAGTTGCTTTTTACAGAAGTTTGGAATATGAACTGTAATACATACACTAAGTTAATCATGAAAAATATTAAATAGAGTCTTATCCTCTCTCTACTGCTAGATTTTATTTTGTATTATTTAAATGCCCTTTTTATAAACGATATTTTCTCTTGGTGCCATGTTACTTGACATCTTACAACATTATCTATCCAGTGAAGATACAAAAGGGAAATACTTAAAAGATGCCAGCACATGCTCATTAAGAGGCTTATCCTGCCTGTGAAGTCAGCTGTAGAAGGAAAAAGGGAGTTTAACTCCCTCCTCTGGCAGTGTAGAAAAGTTATTGTTGTCTAGGAAATGTCATCAGCTTTAAACTCAAGGAAATAATTATTTTACTCAAATACAATATCAACCAATGGAATTTATTGTCCCTAACACCACCAAGACAAAATCTTAGCCAAATCCAGAGAAGGATGTTTACATGAACACTATTCAGAGTTCTATTCCTTGCTTTTCCTTGTCCCTTCTCATCCTTTTCCTCCTCTTCTCAGTTTTCAGTCTCTCCTCTCCTCTCCTCTCCTCTCCTCTCCTCTCCTCTCCTCTCCTCATGGGTCCAGAGTAGGGCCATGAAGATGAGTAGGGGTTTGGAGCACCTGCCAAATGAGGACAGCCTGAAAGAGGTGGGATTGTTCAACCTAGAGAAGAGAAAGCTCCAGGGAAACCCTATTGCAACCTTCAATAATTAAAGGAGGCCTGCAGGAAAGAAGGGAAAGGGATCTTTATTAGGGAGTGTAGAGATAGAATGAAGGGTAATGGTTACAGATTGGAAAAGTTTAGATTTAGATTAGATGTATGGAAGAAGATCTTCACCGTAAGTGTGATGAGAAACTTGAACAGGTTGCCCGGGGAGGAGGTGAAAGTCCCTTCCCTAGAGGTGTTCAAGCCCAGGTTGGACAGGATTTTGAGCAACCTGGTCTAGTGGGAGATGTCCCATTGCAGGGGAGTTGGGACTAGATGATCTTTAAGGTCTCTTCCAACCCAAATCATTCTGTGATTCTATGAGAAAACACAGGCTAATGCAGATAACTAAAAGGCTCACTTGGTTCACTTCTACTCTCTCAAAGTAAAACAACAGTCATTCGATACAGTCAAAATTTCCAGCCATTAATTTTTATATTCTTTTTTAAGAGGACTTTTCCATCAATAAAGATAATAATAGTTGACACAAATATGTCCTAGAGAAATGAATATTTTATTTACCCCTTGAGCATTATTAGAGGATATTGGTACTGCAGTATTTTCAGGAAAAATGTGTTTACAAGTTGGCAAGCCATTAGCTCTTCTTCCTCTCAAGCAAATAAACTAGAAATCACTTAAAGATATTGCAAGAGTCTTGGATTGTTTATTACTATTTAGTCTTCTTTACTGTTCATTTCTAAATTCAAGCAAACATATTTTTTGACTCAATATTTTAGGTAAGTTTAACTTCTTATATTACTTCAGTAACATATGTGAATTGCAAATATTAATAATCCTGTTACAAAAGCACTTAGTGTTATGACATATTTACATGCCTTTTCATAGCAATTGATTATTCCCCTAGAAGCAACACTCTTGGAATTTATGAGCTAGTGAATGAAAAAAAATAGCCAGCAAATTAGTGGTGATATAGACTTACTGTTAGTATTGCTGCTGGCAAAGAGTGTTTTCAGTACTGGCAACAGGCTCATTAGCCTTTATAAGGCATATGTGGTACTGAGTTACACCCTGAGACAATATTACTCTGTAGTCTTGCCTTCAAATAGAATTTTGTCAATGAAAGCCTTATCTTATTGCTGTTCTGAGTTTGGTAGTTGTGGTGGATTTGATGTTTTTCATATTGTGCTTTGGTAAACAAGATCAGAGGTGATCAGATCTTCAGACTGAAAGCCAGTTTTACTTGTCAGTTTTCAATACCATCTGAAACAAGCAAGGAACTCATCAGTCCTTTGAAAATGGATTGCTAATGCAATATTTAATCCATTAGACCTTTTGTCTTTCTTCATTAAATTCATAAGCAAAGATGTAAAATGCACCAACCTTTCCTTTTAGATCCAGACTCTATTAATATCCCTTGGAAATTACTTGGTTGCTTTTGAAGTTTACAGCTAGTAACAGAAAGCTGAATTTATGTGCACTCCTGTCAAATTACGTTTGTAACACTCTTAATTGTCAGTTGGAAGGCCAGTTTATGATTCCTTCTGTTCTCTAAGAAAATATTTTCTTTGCTTGGTGTAATCATGGCCCTATGAATATAAGCAATGCAAACTCCTATTGCTGGTTCATTCCTGCCACAGGGTTAATATTGTTACAGGGACTGCTGGTTGGAAGACATACACTGGAAAAATAACTCTATGGATAGATGCAGTTAAATCATTTATTTAAATTTTATTTAGCCTCTAGACCTTGGAAAGACATCAAGATTTTTAATCTGTGTATTTAACATCAATTCAATTTTTTTTTCTGTAATAATCAACTTTTTAATAAGATTTCCATAATCATAAATTTATTTAAAATTCCTTTAGCTGAGGAAAAGAGTTGATAATGCAGTGTTACATCTCTCACTCCTGCAGACGCCTGAGGTGTGGATCAGCCTTGTTATTTGCTATCTAAAAGCTTAGGTACCTTGTGCAATTTAGTCATTTTTCCTGTCATAGAAGCTTATATTAAAATGAGATATACTTCAAATGTCTTGCAGATGACTAAGAGAGTGTTTGGACAGACTTGGAACAAACACTTTTCTTTTAGAAGACTGAGCTTAGCCAAGATGACTTCTATCTTTTCTGCCTCCAAGCTTAACTTATTTTGCATTCCCAGAAAGGTCCTTGACTTCACTAATTCATTCAAAGTTTTCAAATTATAAGGTTTATTGTGGTAGTTTTCTGTGAGCTGTTTGTTTCCTTTGAGCATAGACATATCCTAAAAATAAGGCCAGACCACATTTTTTGACATGAATTATGACTTTTCCTTTTAGAATTGATTTCTTAAAATTTTTGTCCAGTGAATGGTACTCGTCATCTAAGATAGTAATAGATTTCGATATACTACTTAATTTTTTTGATGAAAACCTTATTGAATTTAGTCAGACTTATTTTCTTGCTGATGTTTTTTGACATCTCTACACTAGAAGTTCCCTGCCAGGGGAGGAGGGACTACTATTACTTCTAGAATCAATGAAAAAATATGTAACCTGATCTCAAATGATGCTACTGCTGTACAGTGCTGATAGAACAGACCGAAGGCTCAGAGGGAGCTGGGCTACACCTTGTGCTTTAAAAGAAATCCAGGTTAATAATACCTAGAAAGATTTAGAGTAGCATGATCTAGTGCATATAGGCCTGGAGGCCAGAAACTTTTTAAATTAATCCTGTTACTGGAAGTTACTTGTAAGATTACTTTCAATGGGAGAAATGTATAAAAGTTTTTTTCCTGGTTATTTTTATTTTTTAAAAAAACTTTTAGTTGTAACTGGAAATAAAGGAATATTCTGATACTGTAAAAAAGACACTCATTGACAATGTCATAAAAGTATATTACCATCCAAAGGTAGAGAGAAGTCTTAACACACTTTCAAAGTTTTAAATAAAACAAGGAACATAAAAGAGATCAGGAGCTATGGTACAAATCCTGAGTACTCACTACAAGCATGTAATGGTAAGGATTAAATAAAATCTCCATGGAGGCGAGAATAACACATTTTCAAACTTCCCACAGGAGGAACCACCAAGTATTACATACTTACGTCTAAAGACTTAATCAGTTAAGTAAAATCCCAAATTCCACATGTTCGGAAATTAGTAAGTTTTTATACAAGGTGTTGCAAGATATTAGTACAATCATTTTCAATCTGTGGAAAAAAAAATCTACTATAACACTCTGCATGGCTTCCTGGATGCTCCTATATGACATCTGTCCTGGAGTGAACCTCTGATATCTTCTTCTTCTGGAGGGAGTAAGACGAATTCCTTCAGGAATTTTTCTCTACTAGAGTTTCTCTGTGCAAGAAACTGTCCATTGCTTACACTGCACTAGTTTTTCTATATTGAGTTGTTTGACGCTCGCTATGAAAGAGAAAATATAAGATCTCACAATGTACATGTTATATCTTAAAGGATAGGGCAACACTTAAACGAGATATTTGAATTTGGCAAATTCAATTTCATTCAAAGACACTGTTTTGAAGTTTTTTGAATGAATGAGATACAGCCTGTAGCGTAGAGAAAAAAAGGGCACAGCTAAGCCTGCAAGCAAGAGTTTTGTTTTTAACATCACAGTTTCAGAGAATCTTCCAGTCACATACATCATATAGCAAAGATATAATTTGGTGAAAAGCCAGTGTCAGGCTTTGATGTAAAGCTATTTCAGTACAATGCACTGTAGATCACAAATCCTCAAGAACATTTTATTTAAACCAGCTAGCAGTGTTTGAGAGATGATAATTACTAACCTTCATGAAATGTAGATTTAATTCTGCCTTAACGTTTGATAGCTTTATGGGTCTTTCTTACAAGCCATTTTTGTGTTTCTGTAATGTGTCAGAGTGACAGTGCAAGAATCTAATGTCTTTTATCTAGACACTGAACAAACAACACCCGTGGTAGCACTGCAGGCTTCCTGACATTGCCCTGTCAAAGCACTGTCTTCAGCTCCATTTTGGAAGAATCAGTGATAGAGGCTGCTGCTGTTCAGCTTCTGCTTGTTCAAACCTCACCCTCTTTGCTGAAACTGCCAATCAAATATACTAGTTGCAACATGCCTAAAACTGCTGTGTTCTTCAGTAGAGTCCGGCAAAAAGCTAGAAAATAAAGCAAATGGTGTTGCTGTTAATTTGCCTAAAATTGTACAACCAGCCTAAAACTAAAATATCTTGTAAGCACCTTGCCAGTTCCTTGGCTTATCCAGCAAATTGGACTGAATTCCCTGGGAAAGACTGGCATGGCATAGAAGTAAATTTGTCCTTCTGGGTGCCAGAGTCTTTGTCTTATCACCATGATACACGAAAGTAGAGGAAAATTGGAAAAGACAGCTGTAATGAAGATCATCACAGAATCACACAGAATTACAGAACATTAGGGGTTGGAAGCGACCTCAAAAGATCATCTAGTCCAGCCCCCCTGCCAGAGCAGGATCACCTGAAGTAGGTCCCACAGGAACACTTCCAGGCAGGTTTTGAATATCTCCAAAGAAGGAGACTCCACAACCTCCCTGGGCAGCCTGTGTCAGTGCTCTGTCACTCTCACAGTGAAAATGTTTTTTATAATATTTTTGTGGAACTCCCTATGTTCCAGCTTATATCCATTGCCCCTTGTCCTGTCATTGGAGGTCACTGAAAAGCGCCTGACTCCATCCTCCTGACACTCCCCTTTGATGTACTTATAAACATTTATGACGTCACCCCTCAGCCTCCTCTTCTCCAAGCTAAAGAGACCCAGCTCCTTCAGCCTTTCCTCATCAGGGAGATGTTCCACTCCTTTCATCATCTTTGTGGCTCTGCGCTGGACTTTCTCAAGCAGTTCCTTGTCTCTCTTGAGCTGAAGGGCCCAGACCTGGACACAATATTCCAGATGTGGCCTCACCCAGATCGCACTTCCTCAGTTTACCTATGAACATGCTGTGGGAGACGGTGTCAAATGCTTTGCTGATATCCAGATAGTCCCCATCCACTGCATAGTGTATACTCATAGTGTATATAAGCAGAAATTACTGCCTGCAAATACATGTGTGCTGGATATATGGAGAGTGTAGCCTATCTAGCCACTTAGCAACGGATAAATAAGTGTTATTTTCCTTCTGAGAGTGAAAAAGTGTCTGAAATTATTGGAATTTCTCAATTTTACTTGATCTGCCCTCAAGAGTCCAATATATAATTAATTATGGGGTTTCCTAGCACTTATAAGTAATAAAATATCCTGTGACAGTCATTGTAGGAGAATCAGAAATTCCAAAAGGATGCTGCATCTTGGAGTGAAAAGCAGTTGTGAACACAGTACTGAGGGAGACCTCTTGATTCATGAGATGCAGTTATCCACTATCTCAGGCAATACAGATCACATAATTACTTTCCTAAACATATCCAGGCCTACTCGAAAAGTACAAACTTTGAGGTTTGGGTTTTTGTTTTTCCCACTTGCCTCATCAGGAAATCTGATGAAGAAATTCACAGCTTCAAGAATTCAGAGCATTCTGCTAATTTGTGGTCTGATATTTGCTGAAATCACCAGCAGATGTCAAATGAAAATTATGTGTCTGGAAACAAAGGCTGAATTTTGCATACTAGCAGTAATATCCTGTACCTGATGTCTTGATTGGCTTTCCTTCATATTTGTAATGTTTTAAGCATAAATTTTTGAAGTAGGTTCTACAGGCCTGAATAACATCAGGATTCTCCTTTGAAGGCCATGGATAAACCTGTGAAGAAACAGATCTGCTCTGCAAATCAACAGTCAAATTAGAAGTAAAATGCTAAACTAGATGGATATACAGAACACTAAGTAAAATTAGCAGGCAAGAGGTGTGATAGGGTATATGTGGGAGAGACAACAAAATGATTATGCAGTTGTGGGAATGAACTATACCCATACTAGTCAGTGGTTATAAATCAATGGTTTTATCTGTATTGCCAGAGATATAGACAGAGTTTGTAGTTATGCAGGCATATAGAAAACATTTAAAATAACATTGTTTTGCATACATTACTGCTTTGGCCCAGTTTGGTGTAAGTTTAATTGGGAAAAATAAGAATAATCGATAATAATGACACTGGATCTTTTTCTGAGTCGGATTATGGTCTTTGAAATCAGATATTTTAGTGCACAGACAACCAACGTTCCTCACTGAAGACTAGTACATAGACACCTGATAGAGATAGTTATGAAATATACTTATTTCCATAGCGTTCAAAATGTCAAAGTAAATGTTTATGTTATCCTCCTTTCCTTAGTGTTCAGAAAGATGCCCTTTTTTTTTCTTTTTCTTAATACAGAAATATTATCTTCCAAAATCATCTTACAACTTAAAGGAAATCACATCTGCTAAAAAAAAAAAAGATAAGAAAATTGTACTGGTGATTCTTAGCTGATACATTAACACATACCCATTTATATATAAAAAAACATGTTTATATATATTAATAAAAGTTAACACACACTTTTCTCGTTGCTGCTGAAAGTAGCACTTCGCTAGAGTTTCAGAACTCAGAATTCTGATTCCCATTAGCAGAGAATTTCCACTAGGATCAGAGAAACTACTACTGGTCTTGGCTTTTCTCTTCTGGCTATCACTGCCTTTTCAGCAGTGACTGTGTTTGTCCTTGCCACAATATTTTAGACTGTAATGTGTTCCTGCAAACTGCTAGGCTGTAAGCTGTGGCAACTCAAGAGCAGACGTTCTTTTAGGGGGACAACATCTTTCAGAGACACGTAACACAAAAGCTGTTCCCCAGGCACAGTTCAGGGACAGTGTTTTAGTCACAGACAGCCTGAAATTTTACTGTCTTTGCTCAGGACTATGTCAGTATTTTATTCTGGAACAATTACATTTAAAATGCATAAACCACTTAGGGAACAGGGATGCAATTTCTCAGGACTTCCATAATAAATTTTTAATGACTGGATTAATGTTATGTTCTCCCTCTTCTTTCTTTTTTCATCTTATTTTGTTTGTTTGTTTCGTGTTGGCTGTGATTTCTCTGAATGCTAATAAGTGAATTTGGCTTCAAGTCTTTATATTAAATTAAGAGAAATCTGAAGAGGAAATCTCAGTAGACACAAGCAAATTTCGCCCACTTTTCCTTGGTAAGCCACAGAATTAGAAATCTGTATTTGAAACAGTCATGATCACTGCTCAAATCAGCAAGTATGTTAATGGGATTATAAACTCCCAAATAATATGATCAGAAATTTCAGTAATTTTCAAGAAATGTACGTGCAGATGGCTTTTGTGTGATTTACGGCTTTGTCACAAATACCTTGCACAGCTTTGGTTTTGGAGAAGTCTTGTTTTCACACTCAATTCTTTTAAAAACTTGAAAGGATTTCGTAGAATTAAACTCAATTTATTCAATATGTTAATTTGGATGTTAAGATTTTAATTACACTAGCAGTACATTCTTGGCTTTTTATATCTATAGTGCATTTCCTCTTTGTCAATAAACAAAACTTCAAGTGTAAAACAAAGCCTCTATGTTTCAGCAACTGAACTAATCCAGAGAGCAGAACAGGATCAGTTAGTGAGAGTTTAAGTTCTAGACACATGAGTTTAGACTATTTCCTTCTGCATAAAGAAAGAGATATGTCTAAAGATATTTTTCTTTATTTTAACCAGTGGGTTTGTAGTATTTCCTAGGAACTGAAGTTGCATGGATACTTACTGTCTTCCATTAAAGCAGATCTTCAGTGGTTTTTGTTCATAGAACACGTAACTAATATGATACAGTTTAGAAACCTTTTGCTTAAGAAGACTACACCCCAACAATTCTTACAGAAATTCCACTGTCAATAGCTGTCCTCGGTCCTCATGGCTTTCTAAAGTGTTACAGAGAAACAGAATTTTCAGGACAAAAGATTGAAATCAAAGAAATTATGATAGTATTTCAAAATACGTGGTTTAATCAGATATTAGTGTGTAAGTCTACTTCCATATTTGAGAACAAGTAGTTTCCTTCTACGGAATACTGAAAATTTTATAATCAAGTTACATATTTCATAGGAAAACAAATATCTTTTCCTTAGAGTCATACAGGTAAGAGTTCACAATATACATTTTTATTTGCTAAATTATTATTTTATTTTTCATGGTATACTTATAATCAGTATAGAGTAGACAAAGGCAAATTACCATTACCTACAATGTTGTGACACCTTTCTGCAAACAATCTTTTTTTATGTGTCAGTTCAGTTTTGCTTGTAAATAATAGAAAGTCAAGCTGTGCTTGCAGTAGCATCCATTTAATTCAGTAGCATCACAAATGAATGGAAGAACTTGGCCCATGCACTGTTTACTAGTCCTAACAACGCTCTGGAATTACAAACACAGTATTTTTTATAGCTTACTAAAGATATACATGAGAAGCATCATTTATTGTTCAGGGTCATGTTACTTTTTACCTTTCTGAAGGCCTGGTATCACATACTTTGTTTAACATGATAAAATTTTGATATTTTCAGAAATAAAAAGGTGAAAGACAAAGATTTCATGAACATCTCTGTCTGCCCAAAAGCAGGAATTAGGACAGACAAGAAAATAATTTTAGCAGCCAGAACAAAGGTGTTAGCAATACATATAAATAAACTGCAAATCAACAGAAAAAACACATTCTCCTACTGTACTGTATTAATCCCCTACAGACACAGCTTATAGGGGACAAGAAACGGGAAACAGCTCAGTATAAGAAATACTAGTGTAGGTATTGAGCAGTATGTTTTTACCCATTGGCAAAAGGGATCTGTCATAGTTTTCCATGTGTGGTAAGTCTATGAATTACATCAGTCTTTGCTAAGATTTTTATTAATTACCATGTCCTGCTTTAGATACTGAAGTATGAAACCTTGCGCAAGGTGTAACTCTGAAAACATTTTTTTACATTATCTGTTTACGTTATTAAAATGTTTTATTATATCTAATATTGTGTCCAATTGCTATAAATGTGTGGCCAAGAGCACTATGGCCACCCTGTACATTGTCCCAGTGCCATTGTCTGGGGAAATACAAGGTTTACATTAATTTTTTAGTCTAATGTAGTTAGAAACTTTTTTTTTAAATCCTAATATGTTCAGTTGTGACTTAGAGCAGGTAGAAGAAAAAGGATATTTTTTTCAATAAGATTCATGTTTACACAATTATTTCAGAGTAGAAGTGAACTTAAAATATATGTAGTGATAGCTTCAACCACATATTTTAATTCATGCCTCTGAGAAGATGCTATGAAAATATTAATGTTAATCTGAAATCTTCATTAGGTTTATCTAAAACTTGCTATAATCTGAACAAAAATATTATCTTAGGAAACACTAAAAATATAGATATAGAGCAATAAAAAATGTATATGTATATCTAATTTAAGAAAGAAAGTGAAAGGTAACCTGTTGCATAGATAACCTGTAACATCTTCTTTTATTTCTGAAAGGAAAATATTTCTGAAGGAATTAAATGCTTTTATTTTTTTCCTTTCATCAGTTACATTTAGGAAAGTTGTCACCTTGCAATATTTATTTAAAATGCTAGGACATTACTTGTAAGAAAAAATACTGCAGTACTTTTTTTTTTTTTTCTCCCTGGGACATACAGGTACATTTAAACATGCAAGTATATCTAAAGAAAATAAAAATAGACATTCAAGAAGAATAGCTTAATCGTACCAGGTAAAACTATTATGAATTTTTAAAATGTATTTTTTAGAATTCTTCTTCTGAAATACTGTTTTATAACTACACTGTCCTCTGAGAAATTGTTCCCTACAAAGCACTCTCACCTTGTAGTTGCTGCTTTTTAAAATTGTACTGAGATCAGAGAAGCTTAATAGTGATATTCATTGCAATTTTCGTACAAACATCATCTGACTAAATGCCTGTCTGAAGAATGATAAACACTGAGTAAAGCATTCCTACTTTAAACCACATCAGCTCTAATACATGCAAAGTTTATTTAAAAGAAAGAAAAACAAAACAAAAATCTCATTCACCAAAAGTTTTGGGAGATGCAGAAAAGTTTTAGACTGTTGTGACGTCAGAGTGAAAACAAATGAAAGTAGTGAGAGCACTCAAGACACAGATTCCATTTCTCAGGTCATATGGGAAGTTCAGTGGCAGCCCTGTGCTGCCTGTATGACCTGCTGCTGGGAAATGCCTTTGTGTCCCAGAGCAACTGCCCAAGGTGGCTTGAATATGTACAGCATATGCTCCACCATTCATGTTTTTACACTGTATGGTTGTGATTTCCATTTTAGCCTTTTTTTTGTTTTTCTCCCCCTGGTTTCTCTAACTTTTTTTTTTTTTTTCTCAGTATTATCCCTCATTTAATTGTTGATTTTAATACAGGCAGTATTTCAATCTTTTTTTTTTTCTTCTAGTTGCCAATCTTGGAGCTACACTTCAACATTCTGCCATGTTCCCACACTTTCTTGCAAGGGTACCTCACTTGCAAGGTTAAACTTGGGACAGATTGCCAAATGGCCTTGGTTTCCTTCTCCTTACTCTGAGACATATTAATGACTTTTTTATAGTTCTTTAAGAAACAAGATCATCAGACATGATGAAAGAAATGTGGTGCAGTCTGGCAGACATATGAGTTTAAGCAATGTTGTGGAGTGTGTGGTGATTCCTAGAAATAGATGGGACAGTCTCATGATCAATGAGGTCTCATGGCCGAGGGGCCAGTGTGGGATCTCCAGACCTACGACTACTATGTATATATTACTACTAGTTTTCATATGTATCTGGGAAAGAGAGACCTAACTTTCCACTCCAGAAGAAATCTTTGAAATAATTTTGTGTAGGTGCAGTGTAGAAGACAAGGGGAACAGGACATCAAAAAAATGAGAGGTGATAGAGACTAGTAATTAACATATACCTGAAGAGGCCTTAGGACCTAATTACTATCATTGTTTGAAAATAGGGCTTTTGTTTCCAAGATTCAATAGAACAAGCTATTATCTCCTTGACTACCTGATGCTATTAGTATGGTCTTGAACAAGACACAAAAGTGAGGAATGGGAACAAAATGCCTCAGTATATGAATAAAGTTCTAAGTAATGTGTACTGGTAGAATTTCGTCTCCATTTCTGAATCTCCTATTCAGAGCTTTATTCTGTTTCCCTTGAAGTGACTCATACCGGTTGTTGTTAAAAAAATAATTTACCGGACTAAGGCTGGTTATGTGTTTGAGCTGTTATGAAAAGGAAAATAATGAAATCAGGTTTTCTTTTCCTGAACTAGTGATGCCATAATTCCCACATATGCTGAGTCAACAAGACAAGTGAATTTGAAAGACTGGCTCACAAAACCTGCACAAAGAAAAAGAGGTCGAGTGAAATATACACACTAGCACATCTCCCTATTAATGATCTTTATCTGGGCGTGGAATTGCTCTTAAGAATGTTCATTTGCTTTTCTAAATTTTATAACTGTTTACATGTATGTTATACTTTGTGCATTAATGACTAATGCATGTGTTTTGGAATAAAAATATTCACATTAGCCTCATCTAAAATTATTTTTTTTACAGTTTAGGAAGAGTTCCAGGTCCAGTATGAGTACATACAATACTGTAAATTTCTTTTTCTTCTCTTCTAAAGGACTGTAGAGGAGAAATAACTACAAGATATTGTTACTTTCTGATTAAGATGACATGGGAATAAGTCATGGCAGGATAATCAAAGCTTTTAACAGTAATACATATAGACTACCATTAGTAGTGTGGAACATTTTATTTTGCCTGATCTTATAAAGTATAAGAATTTGATCTAGGATTCCTGTTGTGACTCAGATTTACATTCATGTGTCAC
This sequence comes from Apaloderma vittatum, assembly GCF_000703405.1. NCBI lineage: Eukaryota > Metazoa > Chordata > Aves > Trogoniformes > Trogonidae > Apaloderma > Apaloderma vittatum. The sequence goes on along the minus strand of NW_009734387.1, from coordinate 16,027 downwards.
CACTTCAGCTGTCTAAGCTCCCAGTGTTAGTGATGGAGACTTGATGTATGATTCATTGCTGCACACCTGCATCATACATGCATTAGTCCTGCATCATACATGCCTGTCCCATGAGGATGTCTTGAGTACTCCAAGAAATCTTATGTGGCACCAGACGCTTACTTTCGGGCAGCTGAGTTCCTTTCTTAGTTGTCTGTCTTCATATGAGCTGAAAAATGCGCTAGACTTTTCTTGCCCAAAGAAAGACCTGAGGCTTTTAACAGCAGTAGCTGGACACCAGGTGAGTTTTTTTTACAGCAACTTAGCTGGCACTCATTATTGGAATTTTAATAGTTGAATATTAACCTGTATTTTCACTGGTTGCTTTGACAGCTTAGCAATATAGAACATATATGCAATAGATATATAGAACACATAGGTAAATATCTGTATGTAGACATATAGATTAAGATGCCTTAATTCAATATTGAATACTAAATTCCCTGTTATTTCTAGATAAAATACAGTTATGTGTATATCTGCATATACATAGACAGTATCTAATATGTAGGTTTTTTCTGAACTATGAAAAGTAATTCCTATTGAAATTAATTGACTTTACATTGTATTTATTTTTTTCTTCTTGGAGAAAGACACTAGGGCAAATTCAACATTTTCTGTTTCACAGGGATCACATTCCAAAAGACAGGAGTCTAAATGCAAAAGTCATAAAGTGCTGAGCAACTGTTTCATCCACTGCTATCAGTTGTATGTAGGGATAGGAACAGCAGCACAAAGTCCAAATGGAGATGACGTGCTCATGGTCTACCCCAGGGGTTAATACTGTCTGATTTCTTTATTGATGTCCTGGATGATGCAACAGAGAATACTTTCAGCAAATTCTCTCAGAAGATACAAAAACTGGAAGAGTAGCTGACATACCAAAGAATCATTCTGACATTCAGAGGGACCTTGACAGGCTGAAGAAATTACTTGAAAGGAACCTCCTGAATTTCAGAAAGGGAAATGCCAAGTCCTTCATCTGCAGAAGGAATAACTCCACACACTAGCGCATGCTGGTGCCGCTGAGTGGAAAGCAGATTTGCAAAGAAAGACATGGGCGTCCTGATGGACACCAAGTTGAACATGAGCCAATAATGTGCCCTGGCAGCAGAGACAACCAACTAGGGCTGAATTAGGAAAAGTATTACCAGCAGGTCAAAGGAGGCCATCCTCCCCCTCTGCTCAGCACTGGTGAGACCATATCTACAGTGCTGTGTCTAGGTCTGGGCTCTCAAGGATGAGAGAGTTGTGGGCATATTGGATATAGTCCTATAAAGGTCCATGAAGATTTTTATGGAACAGAAACAAATCTTATACAAGGAGAGGCTTAGACAGCTGGGACTGTTTGGCCTGGAGAAGAGAACATGCAGCAGGGATCTGATAAGGGCAATAAAGAAGGTGTTCTCAGTGGTGCCCAGTGACAGAACAAGAGGCAACAGACACAAACTGAAATACAATCAATAACATTTAAAGGTAAGAAAAAATTCTTTTACTATAAGTATTAAAGCATTGGAACAAGTTTCCCAGAAAAGCTATAGAATCTCCATCCTTGGAGACATTCAAATATCAACTGGCCTTGGCGAGCTTGATCTAGTTGAATCTGCTCTGAGCACAAGATTGGTCTAGATGATCTCCAGGGTCCCCTTCTGCAACTCAGTGATTCTGTGATCTTTATTTCACAAATCGCTTTTAAGAGAAAAATTATCAAATCAACTCATGTTTATAAAAGGAAGTATAATTTTGTGTGACTGTACAGGTGTTAAAGCAGGCAAACAAACAAACAAAACAGGAAAAAAAACAGGAAAAATGTTACACAAACAACTTTGTTCATATTTAACCTAAGGTCAGAGAGGTTGATCTTACACAAACTTACATAAATATTGCTATATCCACTGGATCCTTTTTTCTAGTCTTGTGAGTGGGGATAAACAGATGACAATGAGACTCATATCAAGCTAGAGCTAAACAGTTACCAAAGACTGAGAGACAGTGTTACCAAACTAATCAGCATAAATGTCATATAATCAGCCAGTGTTGTACATCCTGCTCCAGTTGTGTCTAAAGTGCTGCCGTCGTTGATTTGATGAATTGGCTTTACATCACTGAGGTTCGTCTTGTCTGGCATCCCTGCTGAGACAAATAAAAAAAATATAGCATGATGCATGCCTTGTCACTACTGGCAACACATTATAGCTAGAACAAATTTAAATATTCTCAGCACACAGACTGTCACAGTTTGTTTTCTGATTCTCAGGTTACTGCCAAATTCAAAATCCTTTATAATTGTGTCTAGAAACACACACTATACTATATAGCTATTCATCGTTGAAAGTAGTTCAGAGGTGTGCCAGCTCTGAATAAAGGTGTTTTTGTAGAAATATATCTCAACAAACATTTGCAGACTGAAGTGAACAGTTTTGCAAGTCCCAGCAGTCCCTAAAAATTCACCATTCACGTCATTTCTGGATTCAAAGGAAAAGAGAAATAATTTATTGTGAAATTGCCTGTGTCTGGCTCCCAATACTATTCCAGAATAACATCTACCTGATGGAAGATATGCAGCAAAGTATACTTGTCGCCATATAAATCCACAATTTTTGGAACAGTTTAAACAGATTTTACAGCATCGTAAGGCAAATTGTAAAGTTAACTTCAAACAGGAACTCTTGCTGAGTTTCTAGCTGAGTATTTGCACTTTTTTTTTGGACTAGGGTAAACATTTCTCCATGTTAAAACAGTTCTTTGCATGGAAAAGGGATGTAATCATCCGTTACATTTCCTCTGCCTGGTTAAACAATTGGAAACAGAAGGTCTTGAAGTTGCATTCAAATTTGGTAGCATTGTCGGCTGCTTGTATTTGCTCTGCATACTTCTACACTAACGGTCTTATCCCGTATAATAACTTGTGGCATGCCACTATCAATCAAAATTAACAAATCTAAATTCAGTGTTATTACATGCAATAAATATTGACATTGTAATTACACCGAGACTGAAAAAGGCTTCGTATAAAGCAAAGTCAATATTTATATAATTAGGTCAATACATATATAATTCAGAAGGTAAACTCCACTGTTGGAACAGCGGCATTAGGAAGAAGCTCAGCTCGAATGAGCTGACATATTGATTCTACAGTCTGAGTTTCTGCATTGTTTTTCATTGTTTGGATACTTCTCTGTATCATTGGGAAATATGAATAAGTAGTGATTCTTTTATTATTCAAAGAGACTGTGATGAAGTATAAACATTTTAGTCACGGTATTATCCTCTAGGTTAAGCTAGTTTAATAGAAGCTACAGAGAATCCTCGCTTTTGAAATGAGCAACTCTTTTGGTGCTTGTGTTAAAAATATTCTTTTATCTAAAAGCAACTTGAAAGCTGCTCTTTGTGAACTTGCTGTATGTACTCAAATCTCCTTCCTGTAACTTTGAAAAAATGCATTAAGGGAAGAATCAGCTAAAGTCAATCATGTCTGAAAAAAAAATGCTGGAAAGAATTTGTCTTCTTTGCTGCTCTACTTAGGCAGCAGAATATATTGCTATTTTGAGTGGATTTATTGACCTAGTGCTCTTGCCCGGAATTTGTGAAAATTAGGTCTATGAGTACAATGGAAGTGGACATACAAGGAGGAAAAGTAGGAACAGATGTTGAGAAGGAGGAAATACAACTTCTCTTTATCATGCACATTCAGTAACCTGCCTAGAAAAAGATCAGTTTCTCAACACTTCGCTGGATGGATGTTTGGTGAATCATCAAAAAGAAAATGTCAAGGTGGGTTTTTTCAGGTAAATTTGGTAAGTAGAACAAAAATTAAAAAAAATTGTTTGGATTGGTGCTCCAGAGTATTAGTGAGGTTCTTCCATATTTAAAGAGAGTAATTTCAACAGAGGGTGGAAAGTTCAACCCTTACCTATGCAACAAAGCAGTTCACCAAGTGCTTTGTAACAAAACAGACTTTTACCAGTGTATTTAGAGATACACTCTCACAGTAGAGAAAGACATGGTCTTATCTTAAACATCCAGGATATCACTTATTATAAAAGATAATTGTCATAAAAAGAAAAATATTCCTAGATCTTAGAGTTAAAGAAATAACCAGCTTCAGTTTGAGTGTATGATTTGAATCTCAAAGCACTGACGAGATATTAATTACTGACTGAAGAGACAGATTTAATTTCTCGTGAAAATTTCATTGATAATGTTACAGAAAATAAATTTAATTTTGTGTATTTTGTAGAAAATATTCTCTCTTTTTTTTTTTCTCTTTTTGTTTTCTTTTTTTCCCCCCCAGCCTCAAATGAAAACTGCAGGCTTTGGAAATTCCCCTGAAAAGAATGTTTAACAAAAATGTTCAAATCTACCAGCATATTTTCTTTTGATCAATCAAAATGCCATAAAATATTTAATAAAATCTCTAATATTAAATGAATATACTGTTAGGATTACAGTGTAAACATACAACAAATCTTTCACCTATTCAGCCCCATAGGTGTATGTCACAACTTTAGCTTTATTGAAATAAGATGTTCAGAAAATACAATTAAACATAATCCTGTGAAAAATCAATGAAGAGAAAAACATCTTTAAAAAATAGCCCATTTTAATAGAGGTCTGTATCTTTTCTCCCCCCAAAATGCTGTCTTTTGGATGTTTTTTAGTTAGTTCTTGTAACTATAAATTTAATTCCTACACTTAGACTGTACTTGCTATTTAAATAAAGAGGTTCTGTTGTCCATTATGCACCACAATTTAAACATGTATGTTACCTTTCATATATCATAATCACTAATAGAAGTGATCCTTTCCTCTACATGAATTTAACCTTCCTAGTTCACAGGAAACTTGCAGTAGAATCATAGAATCACAGAATGGTTTGGGTTGGAAGGGACCTTAAGGATCATCTAGTTCCAACCCCCCTGCCATGGGCAGGGACATCTCCCACTAGACCAGGTTGCTCCATCCAGCCTGGCCTCTCATTCGATGAGAGGTATCCAAACATTCGCAGCAGAACAGAATAAAACCAAAAGCAATGTTTTACAGTTTTAGTTTCCTCACATGCTAGAAGCTGAAATTAGGCTATAGAAAAAGTGTTTATGTGAAGAATTTGCAGGCAAAGGCAGAAAGAATATCATGATGATTAAGAGAAATGAAAGGACAGTGATATCAGAGCAACAGGTTCAGGAATTTACAGCTAGTAAGAGCTAGGACAATTGCTTTGCTGTGTCAAGTAAACTTGAATACTGACTAATATTGGTGTATTTTTGTAGTATGAGGGAACATAAAACATCATAAAATCATAGAATGGCTTAGGTTGGAAGTGACCTTAGACATCGTCTAGTCTAACCTCCCTGCAATGGGCATGCCTCTCAAATAGACCAGATTGCTCAAGGCCTCAATGACTTTATGCAGTTAAACTTTAAAAAAACCAAAAACATTAATTGATTTAGTTAAAAAGAAAAATGGGGGAAAAAAAAGAGAATTTACTTTGCATTGTCATATCATAAAGCATACTAATTACCAAATTTTTTTTTGATTAGCCAGTCTTTTGCCACCCGGAACTTTTAAAGTTTCTGTTGAATGCTTCTTCCTTTTCTTCTACTGTTTTTTTTTTCCAATTTTAAAAATAAAAATTATTCTGTGTATGTCAGATCATTACTTAGCTAGTGTGTTTAAACCATAAATCTTTAAAAAATCACAAAATACTTACAGGTATCCACTCCTTAGAAAGAAAAGTAGAAACAATGAACTACGCTTAGTGTTATTTGAACTTCCATGCTAAGTTCATGTCAAGTTAGTCATTCTCAAGCAGGCGATAAAAAGATGTCTGAGAAGAACTATATTTTCAAAGGTGCCTGTCAAAGAACTAATCTGTTGAGGCCATGTTCATGTTTTTATGATTACCTCGATACTTGGAAACACTAAGGAATATCATCCCGAGAAGGAAAGCATATGATACATTATGTTTGAACATGTCCTGCTTATAGTTCACATATAGCAGTGCATGCATTCATCCTCTTTGAGAAACCTGTGTGCAACTTTTGTCCTCTCCATTGCACAGTAAGTAAAATAGAAAAGAGCAAGGGATTTGAAATGGATAATCTCAGAGGTCCCTTCCAGCTTCAACAGTTCTATGATTCTGTGAGTATTAAATGTTTCACAATTCAGCACTAGTCAGGAACAAACAAGCAGATGAAAATACCCACTGGATTTCATTAACAAGTGGTAGAGAGGGAAGGAACCTACATTGCTTCATCATTCTTTCACTACTTCACTTCTGAAGATGTGAACTGTGATATAAGAGATATTTCTGCTGAGATTTTTCAGGAATCGACCTAGTGAAAAATGCATCCCTGCTTTATTTTGTTTAGTTTTCATTTAATGAAGGAGGAATTAACAATCCGCAGAGGCTAAAGATGTGTAAAAAAATTTCAAGATTTTTTCCAATGAAGCCTTAGGAATTTTATACTTTAATTTTAAAGAAAAATAAATTATCTACCATTTCATTTCAGTTTGCTATATCTGAATTATAAATCAGTTTACTTAGTTGAATTTCTTAATGCTTCAAACTTGTCTTTCAGTGAAGCTTCGCTTGCTACAAGATTTATGAGAGAAGAAAGGGAGAGTCAACATTATTCAGTTAGAATGAATGACGACTTTTCCATTGCGGAACCTATTGTTACATAAATATACATGTAATTGCGACCCTAGCGGTGAAATTAGTTAATTAACACAGAAAGCAGGCTTCTCTGATACTAAAACTGTGTGTTGTAAGATGATTTTGATTCCTATACCCCTGTGCCTTTTTGTGAGGTCTAAAATCTTAATTTGGATCAATAAATTATATTTGTTTATATCAATTCCAATAGTTTGTCAGTAAAGGTAAAGTGAAAGAGAAAAGAAGGTTCAAAAACAAAATTAGCAGAATTTTACCAAAATAATAATGTCTCTGTTTCACAATCTGAGTCTCCCTGTGACCATTGTCTGATGCTTTTGAGGTAGGAGGAACAATAAATTATAGTGATAAACCAGTTCATTGGAACCCCTAACTCCCAGCTTTCAGTGATTAATGTGTACCTTAGAGCATAAGGATACATGTTTGTTATCCTTATAAGGTAGAGTGAATATTTCTCATAATTCTCATGCTCTCATGATATTTTTTCTACATTCACTTTGCCTTATGCAAGAGGAAACCAAACCAAATGCAAATGAAAAGCCAAGAGAAAAATATGTGCTTACACTTTCTCAGTTGTATGAGATCATTTTTAACTATGAAGGCCAGAGTCCTTAAAATACAACCATTAAAAGCAATTCAGCACAGCTTTTTAAAAATCAGGAGTGACCTCATATTTTGGCAGAGTACAATTTCATCTGCTTGGCTATAGTGGTTATATAGGTCAGTTTGTGTCAGAAATGATAAGCTTAAGCATGAGCACCATTCTGAATGCAACATAAAATAGCATTATGCTGATGCTTAAGTGGTGAGCTTAAGAAGATAATAGCAGGTGACATGTAGGGCACCTAGTTTTTCATATCTCTGCAGGCTACATCTCCAACTAGGGTTCAGTTGGTTAAACATTCCAGTCTACACATATTTTAGACTCAGGTGAGGGGAACGTCGCACTTGGCATACAGCTGCCCATCTGAAATAAGTCCAATTCTTTTACAATCCTTTAAAGATGTTTTGGACATCTTAGAGTATCTTCAGTGGCTTTTAGCACTTTTGATTTGATAACTGAATACTGCCCTGCGTCAAAGTTAATTATTGCAGCTCCTGTTGCAGTGAATGTAAAAAACTAAGTAAATGCAGAAGAAGGAGACGAAGTACTCAAAGGTAGATGTTTAATATACATTTGGGCAGATAAATCCTACACTTAGTGACATAATAGGTTTACCACTGAGTGACCAGTAAATATTTTCCAATATATTCACTGTCATTATGCATTCTACCTTTGGTGGAAAAACAAAACTAAACATGTTATGTAACTTTGGCAAACAGATTATATTTTAGAAAGTCCAGGTAGGAAAACTAGAAGGGGCAAAAAAAAAAGTGAGTACTGATTGAGTCCATATTTGTTCCACCGGTCCTCTTATATTTTCACTTTCATACCTAAACCTCCTGCCTTTAAACAAGTCTGATTTGAGCATCTGGTATTGTAAGGTGGGATGAAGAGCTGCCATATTGCCATGAAAATAGTGAATGTCTGATGTGTGCAAACACGTCTGAGAAGTCAGTACTTCCTGCTCAAGAGAGGGAGAGTCATTACAGCTATATTTATATAACTAAATACACATCCCCAAAGGAGATCCTTCAGGCAAAGTGGTGTTGAGTGGCTTATGTCTACTGTGCTCAGAAACAGCAATACATAGAAGAAATTATTAAACAAATCTCCACTACACAGTACAATGCTCTGCATCCATTTTAAGCCATACACAGTGGTCTCCTTGGCTCAAACACCCAGTTATCATTTTGTTTGTTTCTTTTTAGTACAAAGTGCCTGAAAAAAAACTAGGGATGTGCTGCAATTCACCAGGTGGTGTTTTTATAACACGAAACTTAAGGAGTACATTACATGTTCTGGGATAGGATATCTAGGCATGGGAAAGTGTTTTGAAAATAAAAAGCCTGCTGTTTAAGGGACTTTTGTAGGGTAGAGAAATCCGGCCGTCTGGTTTGTGTTGGCTTTTTGGAAGCAGTCCTTGAAATGAGTTATCCACAGAACTTGAGGTTTGTTTTCAAGGGATGTAGATAGTTTTCCTTAATGTTGAGCCATGGAGTGCCCTAACGTTTATGCAATGCAGATAAAGGGGACTGAAACCAGGAGACAACTGACAACCTAAGTTACTTGACAGTAAAGACATAGCCAGTGAAATCACTTAAATTTGGAGAACTGCTTAGTATCTTAGGAAGATTCTGTACAGTAATACAAATTCCAGCAGCAAATTCTTAATGTTTCATGACTGTCACCTCTGCAATTGGTCAGTCATTTCTTTCAGTGAAATGCAATTATGAGGATTTTCATGGCTGTTCCTAGGAAAAGTAGCTCAGGAAACCTGTTTCAGATTCTAGTCAGGATCTTGGAAATAAGTACTGGATGTCTGAACCTGACCTATATGCCACAAGATGATGTGCAACAGGGAGATGATGTTCACTTAGGAATCAAGCCAGCTGCAATTGTACGTTTAGCTTGCCTCCACAAAGGAATGTCATGGATGACTGGGATATTTGTGTCCATGTGTGAAGTGTGTTGATAACCAGGCCAGAGATTTCTTTACCTCTCAGAGTCTTGTGCTTTATCTGCTCTACTTTTAAGTTTTCATGTTTCCTCAGAGAAAACAATGTCACTGTCCATATAATGTAGTATGCTGTAGACCTCTTCGAAACACAGTGTACTGAGCTGTTGTCAGGTTTTGCTCTCTGCCTGTGCGCTAAACATGGATACTGTTATGAAGAAAATTTCTACCATAGGTACTTGGAGCAAATAATTTGATCTAGAATCCTCTCTTTTGACTTCATGTATTCTAATGATCATTGCAATAATACACAAATTGACACAAATAGCAATTATAAAAACACAGGGAATATCAAGATGCAAGCAATCTCACCTACAAACTAAGCGATAGTATTACTGTAACTGTTGGAAAGCAATAAAGGAGCCTGCCTAATGTCATTAACTAAGAGAATTCTGCACACTTAACTATATATTATGAAATGAATCTAACATATCATGTTTAACTGCATATATTTTATGAAATCTGTATATATGAGAAATAGAGTGTAACCAATGATCTTAACATAAGTCTGGCAAGTTATTTTAACTATAGAATAGCAGACATTAAGTCTCTAGTCTAGTATTTGAAAGTTTTCTTTCAAAGTTGACAGTGGCATTTGTTTCACATTATACTTTAATGAACTCAGTATTTCCATTTAGAAAACAAAGCTTTTGTGAGTTGATGAAATGCAAACAAATGGTGTCACAAACCCAAACATTTACATTTATTTCCCACTCTTAATAATCAGAGATAACATTATTTATTGAAATGGTTAACATATAAAGTTTTACTTGTAAGTCAGTTTTAGTGTATAGCAAAGTATTAGATGTCTAAAAAGACTTGGGTTTATTTTGTATACAGAGACTAAACCACAACTGTGTTTTTCATCCATGGTAGAGAGAACAACCGTAACCTTCATTATATCCATTTCTATTGCTTTCTCACACAATAGCTTCTAAATCCACGTTCATTATAAGACATGTCCATTTTAACTTCAATGCTCTAGGATGCTGGAATCAGCATTATCAGTAATGCCTGCTTTAAATGAAGAAATCCATCTTTTCAATCCTATTCACTATCTTAATCTTCCTCATTAACCTATGCAAAGGCTTTGTAATCAATACAAAATTATAATAGGGCTAAAGTCCCATAAATCATACTGGGTAAAAGTAAGCAAATTCTTCATTGTTTGAATTTTCATGTGACCAGTACTAATTTCCTTCCTATGAGTCAGACCTCCTATATAAATTGCTATCTTTGGAAGCAATTTACCCATGTGATTCTTTATTAATCTTTTTTTTTTTCAATTTGCTGTAGAAGATTCATAATCAACAATTCTGGTTCATAAAACTCATTTAGAAGAGAGAAATGAATTTGAACTGAAATTCCTGAAAGTAGTGTGTGAACTTGGGTGGAGGTGGAATGTTGCAAATTAGACCCATTAAGAAATTAAAATATTTTTCAATTTTTTATTTTTAAAAAAATACAGATTCCCAAGTTCTATTGCCTGACTTCACTGTAGCAGTTCATTAATTTACTCTTTGTCTGGATGATGTTTTTGAAACAAAAGTTTAAAACCAGTCTTTTCCAGAAGAGAAATCTGAACTAATCTAATTTTTATTGTTAAGATGTTGAAGTAATTTTCGTTATTTTTTTCAGGTCAGTACACCCAGAATTCCAGTCATTCCACTTTCTGTTAGAAGAAATATAGTCTGTAGATTAACTTAATCCCCTCAAACACTGATACATTAAACTGTCCTCCTAATTTTTTTTGCTGTAAAGCATATTTAATGACACATTTCAACAATTTAAGCTGATTTAAAATAGGACTGCTTGCAGTCATTTCCTCATCATATCTGGCAGGTGAGGGCTATAACCCCATCAGTTGATATGCACTGGCATGTGCGAGATACACACAGTGAACCTGTTCCCAGAGGTGAGCGATCAGATCCATATTTTTTCTTGCTGAGTTAGTTTCTCTGCACCTTTAGCTTACTTTTAGAACCACCCAACAGTGGGAAGAGGAAGAAGAATCATGCTTTTATAATCTGGGAGAATATCTAAACTTGTCAGCTAACTATAGTAAAGCACCCAGAAACTGAGAAAATGTATGATCCATTGTTGATATCTGACCTGAAGCTGCATCAAAGACTGGTTTACTGACAAAAAAAGGAAGGAGGGAGCAGTAAAGAAGGTAGATGGTCTTGTCTGCGTTCCTTCCCTGTAAACAAAAGCACAGCTTTACTCCTTATAAATAAGAATGTAACAGAAAAAGATTGTCTTCAGTCGCTGATTTGTCTTCCTCTCTGAGATAACTTCTTGTTGCCCAAGTTTTAGTTCAGCTATTGTGTTGAAAATGTATCAAAGGCATATGACTCAAAAGAATCTAGTTCCTAATGTTTTCTTAGAAATGCATTTTCTTATCAGATTATGAGGTTTTAAAAATACAGTTTTTTTATTGAAATTTTTGCTCTCCAATTTTCTTTTCAGAGTCAGTCCTTTCTGGCAGTGCATTTCAATTTCTTTTAGGATAGATGAAAGTCTGATAAATACTGTGGTGCTTGCTGATGAATATTGTTCTGTTTCTCTCAGTGTGTTTAGTATTATGAAATGCCATAGGAAGTCTTGTGCCTCGGTGCATCCTACAAGTACAAGATCTTTGATATGAAGTCACTAAAGATGGACATTTAAACATTCAAAAGAAGTGCATTATTTAAGTTCAGAGATAGATGTCAGGCAAATCGAAGACTAAATCTGGCACCTGCAGCAGTTTTACTTCTTCCTAGGAAAGATGGCCATGTAGAATTCATGTTCACTATTCAATATTCACGCAAATATTTGATTCCCACTCAGCAACAGAGAAATTGTGCTGCTTCTGTTTGGCTCTCAAACATCTCTGCCTGAACAGAAAAAAAACTGCTCTCCCCTTCATGCTCCCACAGCCTAATAACACTGACCATTGACTTGACTGGCTCTGGTTAACTGACTGGAGCAAAGTAGTTTCTAACAAATGCAAGATATCAGTCTCCAGGCTTGTAACAAAAAAAGTGAGTGATGTAATAACAGGCCTCACGATAACATATGGGAAAAAGGAAAAGAAAGAATGAGGTGAAAAGGTGATTTCTCTGTTTTGCAAATTGATAGTGTAGGTATGAAGAAAGTCAAAATAAAAAGAAAATCAGTATGGTTTTAAAATTTTCTTCTTAAAAATACAAAACCTCTGTCTGCTCCCTGCTTTGAAGAGGAAGGCCAATCTAACTTAACTTACTTAACTTACTTAACTTGCTTAAGCATAAAGAAAGAAAATTAACTGCTATTTCTGGTTAATTTGATAATTTAGATATATTTTCAAAAGAGGCTTTTAGTCACAACAAAAGTCTTCAAAGAGAACAAGAGTACAAGCGGATGAGGGACAGCTGAACTTTCACAGTTTAGGTTTTACCCTGAAGATATTGATTCAAGAGAGAAAGAATTGATTAAGCAATGAAGGAGAGGTGAGGAGAGGAGAGGAGAGAAAACTCTATGTGGACCTGTAAGATGAAGACACCATTGTTTGGTTCAGAGGCACTAATTTTGGGTTTAGAGCTACTTCCAGTGGGGCATGGTAAATTGAGCTTTACCTTTGTCAGTGAAGAGGCAAGCAAAAATGTTAAATGCACTAGATTTTCGTGCATTGATGAGTCAAGGCCACCTTCACCACACTCCTGTTGAAGCATCAGCATTTGGCAGGACCAGGAGAGATGATTGCAAAGTCAGTATTTCCTTCGTTCAGATGAAGAGAAGGAAAGTTGGACTCAGATCCACAGGCAGTGCAGCAGAGAAAACTCTGCAAGAAGCCTGTACTCAGAAGCATATAAATGTATGCCACACATCATGAGAACAATAAGGGCAGCTGAATAATGAATGGACAACTTCACAGACCACCAGAGGTTTATTTTTCAGCCTGACAACAGGGATTTGGGATTTTTTGCAGAGATTAGAACCTATGAAGTCACTAGCATATGTCTGAGTGATTGTTCAGGATGGAGAAGGCAAAACCACATGCAAATTATACCTATTTCTAGCAATACAGACTCCTGAAGCAAGCTATCTTCACAGGACAATTGGGTCTTTTCCTTTTGAGAAACTCCAAGTGGGAGCTCTGAAGGAAATTATCATGTGTATAGGGGGAAGGATTAGAGTTCCTGGGTCCCAGAGTGGAAAAATAATAAAAAATGTTCACTATAGAGTGAAAAAGCCTTAGGAAAAAAGTGAGTTCATTACTTAAATCTTCTTTCACACAGCCAATGTTAAAATAACTGTTTACTTCAAAGCATTTGAATTTGGGAACTCTATCCAGGTTGGATTTACTTTTATTTTTCTACCGATATACATATTTTTAAAGGTTTATGGCAAAATTGGCGGATGAGGTTACATCTTAAGGTAAGGCATCAAGAAAAATAGACTACTGAACTAGTACCATCAAAATCTACAACCATTGTAAGAAGACCAAGACTGAAATTAAGCACACTAGAAATTGGGCATGAAAAGATAGAAACTCTTAACTAAAAAGGCAGAATTGGAGCAGAATGAATGAATGCATTCAAAAGCTAATGCGAGTTAAATGACAAAGGAAATTTTCCAAAAATAGTTCAGCAGAATAAGCAAATGAACTAAACTGCTGAAAAGGCAGACTCTAGGTTTTTAATAAGCCAATAAAACTATAAGTCTGAGAATGTCATGTAAGTTTAGTTGGTAGTCATGACATCTCTTTCCTCTCTTGCGGTGTACTCTACTCTTTCCTTCAGGATTGTCATACAATGTCATGCTCTGCCTCCACACAGTCCCAGGACATGTTCAGTACACTCTCATCCACTTTCCAGAGGGACATTTAACACTGCAAAAGGTGCTTGTTCCACTTATTCCCCTGAGCATGGCACAGGCACACAGATAGGTACAGTGTCCCTTACACAGCATGAGTCTCCATTCCTCCCATTGCGCGCACCCATGTCAGTACTCTCCTTCTGCAGTAGAAGACAGACAGATTGTTAGAGCCAGCCCCAGGCAGTTCCTGATGGTGTTGGTGGTAGATGCCAGTAGCTGAGAGGGGACTCTCTGTGGATTATCTCCACAGAATATTATCTGCCTAAATGACCATAGTTCACTCATTCATATATATTGCTGTGAACTTTGTCCTCCAGGTGAACATACAGGGAGGAAAGTGAGAAAGCTTCTGGAGGCGGAAATCCAGTAGTCAGTCATTATGAATGTCTGACATGCTGGGTTTAAATCTTCAAATATATATGGAGACATCCTGTATCCAACTGTTCCTGAACTGAATGTATGTTCCTAGCCAACATTCGACAGAGGAATCTGAGGAACACAGTCCTTCCAAGGAAGTGGAGGACTTTGAGATACTTTGCTGCCAGCATTCACTGAGTCAGTATCTCTTTCCAGGAAAGACTAGGGGTAGGAGAAGGGAGATTAAGAAGTATTCCCAGCCATCTTTCTAAAACTTATTCTTTATCAGCTCTTCCTAAGAACTTGTTGGTGGGT
>NW_009734387.1:0-1149 GCF_000703405.1 Apaloderma vittatum | reverse complement strand
TTGCCTCCAAACACCTCCTGCCTATGTTCCTCTGAGATAGTGAAGTCTGAGTGTCTTCCATCACTATTCTAGGTGTCAGCTTCACAGCAGGGTGACTGTAATGGGGCTACACAGCTTTGAAAGAGGAAAAGGAGCTAGTTAAGGTCTTTCTTTTAAGTGTATGGCTGGGGTTTTATTTTCAGTTCTAAATTATCCATAACATGTTAGGAATTTCAGGGATGCATAACTCTTCCAATGTGGGAACAGTGGAGCACTTTCTGTGTTGGTCTGTTTCATGCTAAGTAGACTAGGTATGTGGGGAAAAAAGGTACTGGTGTTAGCTACTAGAATAGATGATATCTGGGAATGACATCAATGTAGAAGTGTAACAAGAGAATGCAGCTAGCTCCCCTGATTGGGACCTGGGCATGACTATCTGTCTGCCAAAGGCTTACACTGACTTGTTAATTCAACAAAATGGGCAGGAGAACACAATCCTATCAAAAGATGCTAATCTATTGATTAAAAACACTGAAATTTCTCAGATTTATGCAGAAAGAAAATATCATTTCAGTAGCCTATTTAGCCAAAATGCATGCTGATATTGTCACTGAAATGTGCACAGGCCACTTTATCAAATTATCCCGTACTGTAGTATTTCCACTCCCTAAGCCCTTCTTTAAACTACTCAGTCTAGATCTGATTTATTCTATAACTTTGGTTGAGATTAAAGGCAGATGAAAATACTGTAAATAATGGATGCTTCTTTCTTGATTATTCCCAGTCTTTCCCATCAGAAGATATTCCTTTTTTCAATCTAAACCTTCAACTGAGATCAGCCAAGACTGTGTAAGTTTCTACAAACATTGTCCTATATACACCACTATCAAGTTGAAAGTTGTTGTAAATAAACTAAAAAATTTTCACAATTATTTTCAACATAACAAAGAATTATATCCCTGTTACAATTTTTCATTTATGAATAAAAAGTCATAAAAATAGAATAGGAAAAAAATATGCGTTAAACAGCTTTAAAAAAGAATTTTCTTGGGAAAAATCATGTCTGAAAGGTTGACTATTTTAAGCTAATCATGTAAGTTTTCTGCCTTCCCGGTAATGCTTGTTGCTTCTTATAAAATATTATAGAATCATAGAATGGCATAGGCTGGA
>NW_009734386.1:32545-36639 GCF_000703405.1 Apaloderma vittatum | reverse complement strand
AGAGTGTCCACTGATAGGACACGGGGAAATGAATTTCAGTTAAAGGAAAATAGAATTAGATTGGATCTCAGGAGAAAATTCTTCAGTACGAGAGTGGCTTGACTCTGGAGTAAAATGTCTGGAGAGGCTGTGGCTGCCCCCTCCCTTGATGTGTTCAAGACTGGGTTGGATGACGCCTTGAGTAACCTGGTCTAGTTGAGAGGCGTCCCTGCCCCAGGCAGGGAGGTTGGACTAGATGATCTCTAAGGTCCCTTCCAACCTAGGCCATTCTCTGATTCTATGATTCTAATCTCTACTGGTGCCTGGTGTAATTCCTCCCCAGATGCAGAACTCTGAATATGTCCTTATTGGACTTCATGAGATTCACCTTCATCTAGTTCTCTAGCCTGCCTAGATCTCACTGGATGGCAGCATAGCCTTCCTGTGCATTAGACACTCCCCACAGTTTTGTATAATCAGCGAACTTGCTGAGAGTGCACTCTATCCCCTTGTCTAGGTCACTGATGAAGATATTGAACAAAAGTGGACCCAGCACCGATCCCTGGGGAACACAGCTCGCCACAGGCCTCCAACTTGACTCTGTGCCGCTGATCACAACCCTCTGAACTCTGTTGCTGAGCCAATTTGCAATCCACCTCACAGTCTAATCTTCTATCCCACATTTCTTGAGTTTTCCTATGAAGCTGTTATGGGAGACAGTATCAAAAGCCTTACTGAAGTAGAGGTATATGACATCTACTGCTCTCCCTTCAACTACCCATTTGGTCACACTTTCCTAGAAGGATATCAGATTAGTCAGGTAGGATTTCCCCTTAGTAAATCCGTGTTGGCTACTCCTGATAACCTTCTTTTCTTCCATTTGGTTAGAGATGGCCTTCAGAATGAGCTGCTCTATCACCTTTCCACAGATGGAAGTGAGGCTGACTGGTCTGTAGATGCCTGGGTCCTCCTTCTTGCACTTTTTGAAGGCTGGAGTGACATTGGCTTTCTTCCTAGTCCTCAGGAACCTCTCCTGTTCTCCATAATTTTTCAAAAATGATGGAGAGAGACTCAGCAACAATGTTAGCCATGGCAGAAAGAAGAGGGGGTGGAGAAGAAGCAGCAGCAGATCAGTGTTTCTGTCTTAATAAAAGATGTCTGCCCTGCTCTAAAGACTTCTGAAATGTTATAGAGGTCTTTTCCATCCACCTTCCCCTGACCAGGAAGGACTGGTGACAGAAGATATACCTGACCCTTACAGCTTTCATTATGCATATCCTTTCTCTATGCTTTGAAAATTCTGACAAAGATAGAAATTTCAGCAAGAACAGAGGGATGAAAGCCAGCAAATGATGCATCACCCCAAGAGGAACAGGATGACCACTATGTGTTAGCCTGTCTCCACAAATATGGATGGAGGGATGGCTGACACATTATAGAGCTCTCTGAACTGCAATGAAATGAACAACAGCAGCTGTAGCTGCTGGTATTTGAAAATTTCCCAGGGTTTGGAGGCAATAGTGTTTTAAGACTTGTAGTTTAGGCACTGGGCTTTGGTTTAGCTGCACTGGAAGTCATAGGCCACATTATCATGGTTGTAGGAAAGCCTTAAATGGCCAGGCATCTGTCTCAGTGCATTAGCTGCAGAAAAAGCCTGCTAGGAACAAGGAGGAGAAATAAATGCAGTGCAGTGCAGAGGAGCCAGGTGAATGCTCAGTCAGTGTGGGAAGTAAATCTTACACACAGCTATTCGTATACAACAGACTACATTTTAGTGTGGATTATGCATGCAGTTTGTACAGTTGTATGGTCATTGTTTCAGCATGTCATGTGAAGGATATTGTTGATAGTAGTTCACAGGACACACAGGACTTACTGCCATTCTTAGTGTCTTCTACCTTGTAAATATTTCGGTCCTGTTTATGACTTCTAGCACTTCAGTTCTTAGGCTTGTGAAATGAGGTTGACGATGCTTGCTTTTGAGCAGAGGTCCATATAACACTGATAAGGGAACAGTGCTGTACAGGAGGTAAAGGTTTCTAGCTTGTCAGTTACAGTAGCCAAAGGAGAAGTACTGGGGCTTTGTCTTAGGGCTTTGATCTACCTGGCAATTAGCTTATAAGAAATCCTTTAGCTAGAGATCAGGAAACTACAATATAGGGAGCAGAAACAAAAACATAAGAAATTTTCATTTTTCTAAATGTTGAAATATGAGTTTTTTAACACTATGTTGTGGTGGAAATGCTGCTGGGCTTGAAGGAGCTGACTTTCCCAGCCAGATAGAAACTTGTCATCACCAGCAGCAAGTAGGACTTCAACCTGTGCTTTTAGCAAGCTTTATAATTAGGTCTATGCACGGCAGTCTAAGCATATTTTCACAATTCTGACAGAAATGTCCTATGAGAACAAACAAATCTTTCTGAAAACAGCCTTCAGAGAGGCAAAACACTTCTGAGAAGTAGCAGTGGAAACTCACTGTCATCCAAGAGGACACAAAGTCCCTCCATGCATCAGGACTTAACTGCGATACAGCAAATTTGCATGGTAAGATTTACAGAAGTATTTTAACAAATGAGCAGCTTATTTTATCCTATGCTAGGAAAAGGAGTGCATGAAAGTGACCCCACACTGCTGCTCATTGCCAGCATGTCTAGATCAGAAGCCCGCAGAAGGCAGCTCCTTCCTATGGCAGCAGCACAAGGAAAACAAGAAGCTCTTTGCAGTTTTCCCGTTGTGTGTATATAAATTAGTATATATATCTCTGTGTGTATGCTGCAGTGACCAGCTGTCCACCTTCCCCTGCCCTGGCCCACTTTGTGAGGAGACCTCTGTGCCATCGTGTCCTCGTACTTTTGTCCTCTTTTCACCTGCTAAACAATAGAGGAGGACCCTGGGACTGAGTGTGTAGCAGAGTATTATATTCCAAGCTAATAGATTCAGTTGTAGGTTTGCTTCTCGAATTTTCACAGAGCTGCCTCCGGCACTCCAGGTTCTCTGGATCTGGTGACCACATAAAGATATGACCATGGCAGTAGTCTCTGATGTTCTCATGCAATCAGCTAGCAGGAAGAAGTAAAATATGCTCTTTGTCAAAACAGGAGTCACATCACAAGGTCAGCTGACACTGTGAAACACCTTTTCATCTGATGCATCCATGGTGTATTCCAGTTGCACTGGTCCAAAGGAAACCTGATTAAACTTAAATGCTGTTATTTTCAGATTGAGATCACTTATTTTCCTGAAAATAAAAGTAAATTCTGCATTGCAAATGAAAGTTTAATGTCAGGAATAGAGCCTGTTGTAGCACTGAATTGCCCAGTTCCACATTTTGTGAATGTGAAGATCAGCAGTAGTATCTTGAAATAGATCTTATTATCAGCTCTACTGTGACACCATCCCAAGGACAAGCTAATCAATCGTGTCTTCCAAATAAGTTTATTTGGAAGAGGCTGTATGTTGAAAATAACCACCTAACAATTTCTTATTTTGTGGTGAATGAATATTTGGATAATTTGGGGCTGATAATCCTTTCTACTGGCTTGTTATGTCACCTTTACAGGAAGGTAAGGAGGAAATTCTAATACATCTGGGGAGACGTTTGGTCAGTAAAACAACTTTCAGTGGTGGGTTGGTCACTTAGATTTCAAATTCAATGGCACTACAAGTGATTGTGTGTTGCAAGAAACAGCAAAGAATTCAACCAGCACAGAGCAAGGCAGAAAATCTCATAGGTGTATGTGCTGAGAGGAAAACTGAATATGCTAGATTAAAAGTATCAGTGAAATAGTGAAGATCTATATGAGAACATTACTAGTGAAAATCCTAACTGGGAAATTTGCAAGAACTCATCTCTTAATGAAACATCTACTGAATGGAGTAAGCAGCCATAAATTCATATTTTTTTGGTTACCTATTTTTTTTCAGTTTGAAAAGTAAAACATTAAATAACCAGTAGAAGCCATTTTTTGGCCAGGAAGATTTAATTGTTTAAAGTGTTTATCCAATTACTATTACATGTCACTTTATCTGTGTGTGTGTGATGGTGAAAGTTATTATTGCAGTTTTTCTGAATTCTGGAAGAGAAGGACCTGAACATAAAACAGAGGTTGTTGAGG
>NW_009734386.1:0-32514 GCF_000703405.1 Apaloderma vittatum | reverse complement strand
CGTGCAAATCAAAGAAACTGTAGGGGCAGCCTGGTCTTGGGAGTGCTGTGTCTGCCATGTGTCATCCAAGACACTGGAATATTAGTCCACAGCATTTTGATCAATTACACTGAGCCCTTTTTTTCTCCCCATCTTTGCCAGAAGACAGACAGTGTTTTCCCTTCAGTACATGTAGAAAGTGAGATAAACATTTTGGGTGGGATTAAGCCAACAAAGAAAGATAGGCAATGGGATCTCCTCTGGTGGGACTTGATAAACTCTGTCTGGAGCCAGAGGAAAACTGCAAGTTCAAACAAATGCCTGCCATAATTTACAGCTATAAAACCAGAAAATAATCTAGAGATTATAACATTACAAGTGAAGTCAAGTTGGAATACATGGTCCTAAGTTTATTTGGGAAATCTCACTTGGATCACAAGGAGAATCACCGTGGCATAGACTTCACAGGACTAAAAGGCTTGTGAAGAGATCTTTCCTGGACTCATAACTCTACGGAAATTCCCCTATAAATGAATTAGAAAAACTATAGCCTTCCTCACATTTACCAGATCATCAATTACATACAAAATGGTCTTGACAAATGACATGGCATTTGCATGAAAAGCATGACCTCCCTTTTCTTTGAGGTTCAAAATTTTCTGCTAGTGGAATGAGGAGTTTCTCTGGATGGGCCAGTGTAAGAAATCTGAAATCTAATAATACGGCTGGGTCACTATTTTTATTGTGAAGCTGCTGTGTGCAATTAAATACAATATTTCTGTTTGAAGATGCCTTCTGGGTAATAGCAATATTGCTGGCATTATGAAGAATCCTTAGCTGGGTTATCTGCATACTGTCTTATCAGTAAACCTTTTGCTGGTCTGCTGCAGACTGACAAGTCAGTTTCAGAGTTGTGGCCATGTACACCATCAGTGTGGTGCCTGTGAGATGTCAGCACTTCTGTTTCTTTAGGCTGTGGGTTCAGCTGGCTGTCTGCCACTGGGTATGTCAAGATGTCAACGTGTTTTTCAAATTTGCCCCTTTCATGTTTCTAATAGGCTGCAGCAAACCATTGGTCCCTAATGAGGTGGCAGCAAAACCTGATAGGGAATTTGCCAAGGAAGAGAAAACTAAAGAAATACAAAGCTTAACCAAAAAGATTAGAAGACAGTAAAAATATTTTCCCTCAATGTCCACACCACAGGCAAACTGGCATTACTTTTTTGGTCGTAATATTCTTGGTGAGACAGCACACTCAATGAATGTATACACATTTAATGAACTGTATTGCTCAGCATTGTTTTAACTTATCATTGCAATATGTATAGTAATGTGTATTAATATATCTATTTTGTTCTGTTTTATTTTGTCCTGGATTATTTTCTGACATTTTTATTTGTGTGTGCCTAGAACCAATCCTATTCATCTAATTTCCCATTTTATCACAGAACTAAGCTCACTGTGATCAGTGGGATTATTAAAATTGTACTAGAGAAACTTCTATCTACATGTACTAGGCCCCAAATTATTTTTTAAAGTCTAATTTTAAGCCTGCACAACAGAAGACTACAAGAAAAACTCTTAAATTGTTGATTTTTTTGCTATGCTAGTTAATTTCTTATTATTTACATAGCATTGTTTTGTTTGCAAAATTTATTTTGCTAAAATTGTAGTATGATGAATGTGATCATAATAACTAGTAAAATAATTCCAGTGCTTTTATGCAAGAATAAGATTTCTATTACTACTTTTCTTAGGAGCTGTCATGTTAAAACAAGGGGACTGCTTCTAATTGCTTACATTGCTCACTTACTGTCCCACTGAGTGGAATATTAAAAATTCAGTTCCTTGGAATTTTAAATAATTGGAAAATAGGGACTCAATTGGAAATAGTTCAAAATTTCTTAGGTTTTGTGTTCACAGCAGCAAATACGTTGACTCAGTTTTTGTCATGTTATGCCTGCCTTGACATGCCCATCTTCAGCACTTTCAAAACTAGGCTTCAGTATCTCCAACTGGATGATCCACATCACTTCTTGCTTTGAAAATGCCAGTCTGATCACTGTGTTTTAACTCAATGAAGATCTTTAATGCTGTATTTTCCTCATTTTATCCCACCACACATACCCATTGTGCCTTCATTTGTTGCTTTATTTGCATGTAGGTTTTCAGCATGCTTTGCTCTGTGCACTTGGATCTGCAGGCTAAGCATGATGGATTTGTCCATCTCTCTCTTTGGGCTCAATGAAAGTGTTCTTGTGCCATTAAGTACTTGTTTCACCTCACTGCATCTCAACAGAGCTTACACAAGCAATCGCTGTACTAGTCCTGTTCTAAGAAATAATTGCAGAGGCATTCTACCTCAAAAAAAGCAAGAAAGAGATTTTCTTCTGAATGTCTTTGAAACAAGGCAGCCCTATTCTTAATTTTGCCATGGACCCTCTGAAGTTGCTGAGTTCAGCTAGCTGGATTGTGCTCTACTGTTAGTATTATTCTGATTTCTTTATGTGCCTGATTGATAGATTTAAGTTTTGAAGGCCTAGAAAGACTGCAGTGCCCATAGTGTAAGGTTATTTATCCAGGGACACTCAAGAAAGATCGCTGCTGTTCCTCGGTTTATAATTCATGTCTATATTTATTTAAGTTGATATTGGGCAGCTTGCATCTGGCAAGGTAAGAACTTTAAAGAGAAACTGAATTATGTAAGAGTTTATTACAGAATGATGCTTTCTTTATTCATTTTTGATCCACACTGGATCAAAAAGATCTGATTATGAATTACGTGTGGGTTTGGTTACAAAGTACTTGAAAACAGCTTCTGATTTTGGAAGAAGATCTGGTGTCCCTTGTACATGCTGCAGACTTGAAAGAGGAGGATCAATGAGAGGGAATACTGTTGTGACTAATGAGTCAGTCGTGCTACCATTGTCCAATATATGAACCTTCTTCAAGACCTTGACAATCAGGCTGACATTAACTGCAAAGTTATTACTGTATCTGTAATATGTGTATCTTTCAATTGTACTCATTGCACAATCTTCTATATTTCATCCATAACAAACATATATCTGTATTTTCCATATATGGGAATGTTGCCAGATTTCAGAAACAGATCGCTTTGTTGTAATACAGAGTGTACACTTAAGGAAAAAAAACCCAAAAATAAAAATTAAAAAGAAGAAACCCTAAACCCAAATACACTATTTGTCTCATAGGAAGGAAGCTTTCCCCTCTTATGTTTCTTCCACACAGTAAGAATACATCAGGTTCAGTCCAAGCTGGTTAATTTCTAAGTGCAAATTATCTTGTGCTGCCTCACACTGCATTTTTTCCCTGAGGCTCTGTTCAGAGAGTGATCCTGAAGGTGTGCTCACAGAATACCATCCACGGGCTCAGAGTGAGGTTGTGAGTGATCCATAGGCTCAGAGTGAGGTGGAGATTGTGAGAGGGTAGGCAGTCATTGCTCTTCAAATTTGCACGGAATTCTAGGCAATTTCCCTGAAAAAAGGGCTGACTCTCGTGTATGTGTGCAAGCAGTGTAAGTAAGCACAGTCTTGCAAAAGCAGTGAAAAGGATTTTTCTACAGTTGTTGTTATTAACCTACTCACAAACTCCCTCCCATGACTTAACCAGAACACTCCATATCTGTATTTTTATATTGGTATGTCTCTTAGTTGAGATCCAGGTAGACAAGAAAAAAAGTGTTACAAATTCCTGAGTACACTTGTATTAACTGGTTACTTTTCTTTGCAAAAATATCAAAGATTTGCGTAAAGAAATCAATCAACATATGCTCTCAAAACAAGTGTGAAGATAAACAAACTGTAATCTATATCATTTTCTGACTATATCAGATGCTTGTTGCAGAGAGAAGGAACTGTTTGCCTGGCAGTGGTATCAGGAGTGCTCTAAATTGCTTTATTTATGCTGGAAATAAATAATATTTATTCTTCTTTCTATCCACCAGAATCACCAAATCATAGAATCATTGAGGTTGGAAAAGGCCTTTAAGATTAAGTCCAACCATTAACCTAACACTGCTTAGTCCACCACTGTACTATGTAGCTGACCACCACATCTACATGTCTTTTAAATACCTCCAGGGATGGTGACTCAACCACTTTACTGAGTGGCTTGTTCCAGTGCTTTCAGCGAAGGAATTTTTCCTAGTATCTGAAGGTGCGGCCCGATTCACTCTTCCAGATCACTGATAACGATATTAAACAGAACTGGCCCAAATCCTGAGCCCTGGGGAACACCACTTGCCACTGGCCACCAACTGGATTTAACTGTTCGTCACCACTCTTTGGGTTCATCCATCCAGCCAGTTTCTCTTCTAGCAAAGGGTGATGGCAAAATGTAACCTCATGAAGGAAAAAAAATGAGAGATGTAAAAATAAAAACATACGCAGAACTCAATAAATTTGTTATTAAATAATATCAAAATATATTGCTAGGTAGATGTAACAGAAGGCATCAAAACATATCAAATCTCAATTAACTGTGATTAAATTATAATCTAACCTTTTTATGTGATCTAGTAAGGAATTGACTTAATAGAGGTGTGTCCATTTTTTTGCTGGGGGAAAAAAGCTGTAATTGTAGGCAGTGTTTAGCATGTAATTAGGATGCAGTCGGAAATCCACGAGTCCAAATCCTCTCATAGAACAACATTGAATGCGGAATGGATTCTTCAAAAAGAAGATGTGCAACAAGCTTATTCAGGGATTAATTCAGGCAAGGGAATAACAATTAACTGAAAGACAATTGTGTGGCAAAGTGTATGGATTTCAAGGTTGGACCTGAGATAGAGGATCTGTTTTTATTGCTATTGAAGTGTCTAAGTGTGTTTAATGAAGAAAGTGTGTGTATGTGTGTAGGTAGGTTTATCAATAACAAGAAAAAAATCATAGTTTCTACAGATTCAGTTACTACCATTGAGTAGTTTATATATCTTCAAATGTAGTAAATACTGTACTTCTGAAATTTTAAATTATAGCTGTGTAATCAATCAATTAGAGTTCCATAATCAGTCTTCAAAAGCCAGTAGCTTCCACGATCAGTTTCCACTGGACTTTTGATTCCTTTCTTTTCTACATATAAGTTGTTACATAGTTTCTGAATTACAAAGCCATGTCATATATTCTTACACAGGATTGGAGCATTGATTTCACAGAAATAAACTGTCCTGAAAAGGCACAGATAATAATGTGATGCTCTCTCTGCCCAGCATTTCTATTCAAACATTCAGATCTGCATCACAAGTGCAGGCCAAACAAACAACTACCATTTGCTTTTTCTGAATTTGCATTTATGATTCATAAAATGAAAGTACCATGAAAGAAAAAGTACCATGGAAGCACTGGTAAGTGTTAAGAAAAGCTCTAACGTTGTGAGCTGTATTTATTTCCTGCTCTTTTTGTTAGCCATCTTCTACCCATATGAAAGTGAGCATCACCTGTCTCTCAGGGTGGAAGAGGAACCTGTTGAGATTGGATGGAGTGGGAAAGGTTACTTTCCTTACTGGAGTACCAGCTTTGCCTAAGCTTGGTTAAGCTCTTCAGCAGCAGGTATGAGAAGCTGCTGCCTCACCAGTGCATACCATCAGGACTGCAAAAGAGACTGACAGTTGTTTTGTGATCCGCCCTCTCTTCTGATGTTCTACCCACAATATATTAAGCTTCTGCCCAGTTGAAAGGCACTTCAATGTTCCTCATGGAAGTGTTGCCAGCACTTTTTAACTTCACCAAAATGGTGTACTTTCTAGTTATGTTATTAGAAATAACAGAACACTTCTGACACAATTTTATTGTTATAATTAAAATAAATCACCAGTCCTTGACAGACAGCTGGTATAAACAGTTTCAGCTTGGGTGATTAAACTTAAATAAAAAAAGCTGAAAATCAGGTCACCAGAATAGCAAAAGGCATGCTAATTTACCAAGTGTACCAGTCCCTAGCATATAGTTTTGACCACTATTTCTCTTAATGGCTTTACAGCATTTAAAAATGTATTTTGTGGAACAAGCTTGTGGCAAGAATGAACCTATTAGCTTAGCTGTAAAGATTTTTAAGTGCAAGAAGTAGCAGGTGAGAGCTGTGCTGTTTAAAACAGTTGATGATTTGACAGCAGATACTGGGCCAAAGCTGCTTAAAGAAAGCTGGAGACAGATGTGTTGGACTTTACTAAGATATTTTCTGAAGGTTAGAGGATACACATTCATTTTTCCCTGGCACTGCAGTGGCCTCTGCTCAGTAGTCTACACCAATTACTCTTAATCTGTTAAGAAAAACACTGTACCATAAAGTGGCATGCATGGCTGACTTTGGCTCCAGCTGACACAAATTAATAGTGCTTCGGAAACTATAGAGCATTTATTTGAGGTAAACTTTGCTCATATTTATAGACACCGATCAAAATTCCATGGATGGAAAAGCAGGAGAAAAGGTCAGTACTTGGTAAATTTAAGTCTATTTGTTTCTAAGCCACAGGTAGGTGTGTAGCTTGGAGGCAAAGGAGCTCATCCTTTCTGCGTCCTTCAGCTGCCTTGGTGTGGATCCCAAAAGGTCAAGGCACATGTGTCGTTCTTTTACTGTGGAAAATGAGACCTGAGTACATATTGTCTGCCACCTCCTGCATTGCATCTTGTGCCCTCTGATACCAAGTCAGCTGAATGAGGCTCTGCTGAATGTCTCTCTGTTTCAGTAGAAGGAAAAAAGAAGCAAAGGGTAGCAGTGCTCAGTTCAGTAGTGACAAATATATTCTCCCACCTGTTGCTGGCTCAGGTGTTTTGAGAACAAGGTAAGTGCATAGACTGAGAGACAGTATTTTCAGCATGCAAACCACAAGTCGTGGGAAGGAAGTTTTCCAGTTATACCTCCTCTCTTCCAAAGATATATTTATCTTCATCTTTACTGCTTCTTAACTGTATCACGCAGAAAGTATTTTCAGCTGACTTGCCAGTTAAATCAATTCAGAAATACTATGTGGATTCTTCTGATGTTTCCATTGAATAAAATTCCATCATGGTGAGTACAAGACCAGCAAGAGCTTTCTGAAGTCTAACTCATTATTTTAAGGTAGTTATGTATATGGAAAAAAAATACTTTGCAAATATTTAGCCCTTCATTGAAATGTAAATTATTTCAGAATTATGAATTCCAGATCAAGGTCGTGAAAAAAATTCTAGATATGAGTCTTACAATTTCCCAATGCAGAACTGCATGCAAGATGTTTGCCTAATAAGTGAACACATCCTGTGCTTAGATCATATTGTTAACATGAGCATGAACTCTCCAGTTATACCAAGTCTGAACATATTATTGCTGTATAACCTGTTATTAACATAGCTGACCAAAGAATTCAGAGATCAAGGTCTTTTGGTGCTGCTTGAATGTAGGGAGGAGGAAGCAAGGAGGAAAGGTGTTTATTTTCTCCTTGCTCCCGCACTACATTGCTGTCTCTGTTTTCAGTGTATGAAGGTTTGACAAAGTGTGCCATAACCGGCCTGTAAATTTCTCCAAAGATACGAAGGTCACAGTTCCAAAATTTTTGGATCTGGAAAGGTATCGTCAGTTATTTGGCAGTTAAGAGAGAAGGTAGAACTGTGAATTATTCTTCTGACTGTATGTCATCATAAAGCATGGTATTGATTTAAACATCCATATTTAGCTCTGTCCCACTGAGGTCCATTTTTGTTTCAGTTTGTGATACTGATGTCATAAGGTATTTTTATAGGAATGTGTTGCTCATTCTTTAGAAAAACAGTAGTATCGCAGCTTCTAGCTCTCCTTTCTGAAAAGTATCACACAACTTAGAGCCATTTAGCTCCTGCAGACTCAGACATGCAGACAAAATAAAATGGAAAGTGCTATTTTGATAGTTCAATTCCACCAAAGCTAGAAGATCCTTGAAAACACTTTATTTTTTAAAAAAACTTTCATCTTTTCAAGCCACAGAGAAACTTAAAACAGGCATGAAAATTCTGAGATCCCTGTATCTTTCCTTCAAAGAATGTTCTGTTGATTTTGTCTGAGGTCAAAGTTTACAGAGTTACATCTCTGTAAGTGGGAAGACACTTGGGTCTGGAAATAGAGCTTTCAAGCTGTTTTCTTTTGGAAACACCTTCCATCCTTTTATTATCATTACAGTTTCTATGAAGCGAGAGAAAGTGTTTCCAAGTGCTAAGTTTACACCTCAAAAATACTGATCAAGGAATTTTAAATTAAAAAAAAAGAAAAAACAACAGAAGAATATATTTTGTCTCAAGTCAATCCAATATTAACCTGAGTGTCCCTATTTTAATGCACTGTCTGAACGGGATTGAAGTTCAGAGTCCTGACATCTCTCATCCCTTCTACATGCCAAGCTCTCTGTCTGGCCTGGGTCTTCTGCGGCACGGTTTGCTCTGCTACAGGCTGAAGCAATGCCTACCCGGCTCAGTGGCTGCTGCAGGCTGCGGGTCAGAAGCTAGAGTCCAAGCAGTCATTGCTGTCTATGGGGACGAGCTTAAGTACCAGAAGTATCTGCGATGCAGGGCTGGTCTGACACAAGTACATCTCTGCTGTACAGATCTGCTGTAAAATGTAAATGACCTCTGGTTTCTGAATCACACTTGCAGCGTTTTGCTATGAAAAGAATGAGCTTACTTCAAATTTTAATTTTGATTCTTCTAATTTTGATATTTTTAAAGAGGCAGAATTTTAACTTAATGCTCAACCCTGTCCGGAAGAAACATTTGTTTCATGGCATCATCCCTGTTACCACATAGAGAAGTACAGTAAAAGTTCAAAGGCACATATTTCCTAACAGTCTCATTCTGCTCTTTGCTGTAATCTCAGTGTCCTGAGGGTTGTGAGCAACCAGAATTTCTGGCTCCTACTCACTGAATAATAGTAAATATTAAGGTAATAAATTGTGCTGGTCAAGTTGTTTATGTGGCACATTCCAAATTCATGGCATACTCAAAGCCTAAATATGCATTCATTTACTACAAAGTGCTGAAGACAGAATGCAGCCTTGAACAAAATGCCCTAAAAAAGTTGATGTTAGAATCTATTTGTTATTGTCAGGGAACTAGAGCACAAAAAATAGAACTCCAGTGGGAGCAGAATTGAGTGGTTTCAAAAACTACACAGAATAAGAGAAATTAGGGATAGAAAGGACCTTGAGAAATCATTTCCCTTTTCTAGTTACGGCTGTCATCATTATTGGCATGTCTGTCTAAACTGTTGGTGAAAAATCTCCAGTGATGTCAAATGCACAGTCATATGCAAATACCATAAATATGATATTTAGCTATCAGTTTATTTAATTGAAAGTATAACAACATCAGAAGAGAAATCTGGTGTGGCCAGTTATTCTGCCTGCAAAGCACATTCTGACCTTGAAGTCGGCCAAGGGAGGACCTCCTAATGGACAAAGATTGTGTGTTGTGAGAGAGCAGAGCGTATGCTAATCTTAATGCTGCTTTTGGAGAGCATTGGAGGACATTGCTTTCTGTTGAAATTTTTTGCTTGATTGCTTCTGTCAAAATTTTCATACACTTCTGGCTTGGTTTTGAATGGTCTGCTATAAACTGAACACAGAGATTGGTTGTACTCTTAGGAGCTGTACTGTTTGAGAATGAGTAAATTAAATGTAAATTTTTCTTTCACTAATTGAATTCAAGAAAATTTAAAATTTTCACCGTATAACAAAATTCCCATTGACCTCTCTGAAGGAAGAAAGCACATCTCATGTGTACAATGAATGATTCCACAGTTAGATATTTCTGCTGAAATTCTAAGGTACTGGTTAGCTATGGCTGTGTCTCAAAAAGTACAAATTACTTTTGTCTCTCACCCTGCACAAAAATTTGATATTTGCACTTGTTGGTTTATTCTTTACTCAGAATTTCTCCTCTCATCAAGGTTTTGAAAGGGATCTCGTGCTAAGAAAAATAGATATTCTGTTTCCATGCAATGTGGCAGCCCATACGTATTTGTTAGGGCTGATGTTGTTTTCCTTCTTATTCTTGTAAATTCACCATTATAGAGATCACCTCCCTGGTCTTGGTTCAGTGATTAGTCTTTCAGTGATTAGTGTCCTTTCACTGCTCAGGTAGAAATTAATCCTCCCTTGTACCCACTAGTCAGTGGTTAAAACACAGGAATTACTGTTCTGGGTCAGAGCTGAGGTCCATTTAGGCTTGTATCCTGTCTCTAGTAATGGACAGTACCAGAAGTATCATGGAAATGAACAAGTGTTATTTGCTTCCTTCTCCTGTGAAGCATGCAGTTGCTTTATCTACCAGTCTCTTGCTTCTGCTCTCTTGTTTTTCACTTGTATTTTATATTTATGTTTGTTTGCTTGCTTGCTTGCCTGTTTGTTTGTTTTAATCCTAATTTGGTTTTGTCCTGGTTTGAGCTAAACAAAACCAATTCTGTTCAGTGATTTTTACTTTTCAGTTTAGTCTCTTCTTAAAGGCTGCACTTTCTGAAGTCAGCAGCATGTTTTTGCAGACAGTGTGTGCTACTGGCAGTGATAACACCTGATGTTCACAGTTACTGCCTGGGACTGGGATGCAGAAAGGCTCTGGCTGATACTTATTCCTACAGTGACCAAGGCCACTGCTGGCTCTTGTGTGCCACGCCGGGGGTGCCAGCTAGGAAGAGGGGTCACAAGGAAGTAAAAGGTTGCACCTCCGGGGGGTAATAGGACAGGTGACCAATGAGAGAGTATTCCATCCCATATATGTCATATTTAGTATAAATTGAGTGATCACAAGACTTTCTGTCCCCTTTTCTGCAATGGCCAGTGTCCAGGAAGGACTCTGTCTGATTTCCTGCTTTTGATCCGGATCCTGAGTTCCCAAATCCACCTCCCTGTCCCCAGCTCCTGCTGCCGCTGAGCCTGGGGCTGCCCAAGTGCCGCCTCCTCTGCAGCATCAGTGGGGATTGCTATGGGGGCGGGGAAGTCAGGTTTATTATCAGGCTTATATATAGTTGTATATAGTTTATTTTTATCATTTCATTATTATTTCTATTATTGTTTCATTAAAGTTGTTTTAGTTCTCTTTTCTAACCTCTAAGTCACTCTGCCTCATTCCTTTTTCCTTCCTGTTTGGGGAGGGAGAGGGGGTTAGAGAGTGCCTGTCCACGTTTCAGTGGCTGGCCTAGCCCTAACCCACGACAGATTTTGACTGCAATAAAACATTCTAACAATGAGCTGGTTTCTCGGTAGCAAACTCTGAGAGTAGGAGAGTTTTGCTATGATACATTTTGTTCTTTGAAAATAAATATGGTAATTGGAGTTCTGCTACCTATGGTCTGCTAGTGTCAATAAGAACGTGAGAAGACAGATGGGAGCAGAAGTGCTGAGGCAGTCTAAATAAGAATGTAATTTCCTGTCTAGCAGAGCTGATTTTTTCAAAAGTGCAACTTAAAAAGCATATATATGCAATGTCTGTGGTCACAGGGACTTTCTAGAAGTACCAGAGTGGTACAAGGACAAGGCTTTATTCTGCTGTACTGTGTGGTGATAATGTGACAGGTGGAAGAGGGGAGAAGAAGGAAAGTAGGGAGGGAATTGGACTAGATGACCTTTAAAGGTCCCTTCCAGCCAAACACGTTCTATGATTCTATTCTATGATTCCATTCTATGATTCTGTCTTTTCTGCCTTTGCTCTTCCTACAGTGCTGTCCATTATTTTTATCTGCTGCTCAGCAGAGGCTACTTAGATGGTGAGCACTTCATTTTCCTCCACAAAAAAAAGACAAGATTTTCTTTCTTTGCTCCACGTCCATTCTCATGAAAAATACCAGGCAGGCAGATTTGAAAGGTGAAGCTCTCTACCTACAATAAAAAAAGTCCAACACACAATTCAACCAATGTAAGCAATCCTGTGCTACTTGGCAGGTTGAGGCAAAGTGTAGCTGCGTTTTCACTGTATTTTCTGTTTTCTGTCCCACAGTTCTTAACAGGATATCTATTGTGGCTTTTGTAGATCAGCATTCATCATTCAGTAGGAATGGGGTGGTGGCTACTAAACAGGTATCAGATTACTAGTTTTTGACCAAAATCAGGGTAGGAGAGCTCATCTGTTTAATTTATTTGAAAGAGCTGCTCTTTTTGTTACTTTGTTTTCTAGAGGATGAGGCTTATCTGATCTTGCATTTTCCTCTGTGAATGTGTTTGTGTATGTCTGTATGTCTGTTTGTTTCCTTGTCTTCTTGGAATGACTTTTGCACCTTGAGAATCTTAGCTACATATCAAGACAATCTCAAGATAAAAAATTCCTGCAAGTCATGATGCTGTGTGTCTGTGTGAGACAGATCAGGAGAGCCCTGCTGAGGAAACAAGATAAGACATAGACCTGTAAGAGATGCATAACAGAATAATAGTATAGTTTGGATTGGAAGGGACCTTAAAGATCATCTCGTTCCAACCCTCCTGGCATGGGCGGAGACACTTCCCACTAGATCAAGTTGCTCAAAGCCCCATCCAGCCTGGCCTTGAACACTTCCAGGGAGGGGGCTTCCACAAATTCTCTGTGCATTTTGTTCCAGTGCCTCACCACCCCCACAGAGAAGAATTTCTTCCTAATATCTAATCTAAATCTACTCTCTTTCGGTTTGAAAACATTACCCCGGTCCTATCACTACACTCCGTGATAAAGTGTCCCTCTCCAGCTTTCCTGTAGGCCCCCTTTATGTACTGGAAGGGGGTCATGTCCCTTGCCTGGCAGTGACTGTCCATACTCACAGAATCAGAGAATTACCTAGATTGGGAAAGACCTTTAAGATCATCAAGTCCAATCATTAACTTAACACTGACAAGTGCTTTACTAAACCGTATCCCTAAATGTTACGTCTACCTGAGTCTTAAAATACCTTGAGGGAAGAGGACTCCATCACCACCCTGGGCAACCCATTCCAATGCCTGATAACCCTATTAGTGAAGAAATTCCTGCTAATATCCAATCTAAACTTCACTTGGCACAACTTGAGGCCATTTCCTTTTGTCCTATCACTTGTTACTTCGTTGAACAGACACATCCCACCTCTGAATAACCTCCTTTAAGGTAGTTGTAGAGAGCTGTAGAGACCACACCTTCTGCAAGTGACTTGCTGGCAAATGGGCGTTTCTTTTCTGGCCTCTTGCCCACAGGTGCTCACTGTACCTGCAGAGGGAAAATCTGGGTTGACTCTTTCTGCAGGACGTAGGTGAACGTCCCCAGCAGAGTCTCCTCCTTGCCTTCCTTCTGGGAGCACTTCCTTCTGGGAGTACTGGTTGACAACCAGTTGAACACGAGCCAGGAGTGTGCCCAGGTGATACAGAAGGCAAAGTGCATACTCATCCTGGCTTGTATCAGGAACAGTGTGGCCAGCAGGAGTAGGGATGGAATTCTGCCCCTATGCTCAGCACTGGTGAGCCCTCCCCTCGAGTGCTGTGTGTAGGGCTGGGCCCCTCCCTGCAAGAAAGACACTGAGGGGCTGTAGCGAGTCCAGAGAAGAGCAACAAGGCTGGTGAAGGGTCTAGAGGGAAAGTCCCATGAGGACAGGCTGAGGGAGTTGGGCTTGTTCAGCCCCGAAAACAGTAGGTTCCTGGGAGACCTCATAGCAGCCTTCCAGTACCTTAAGAGGGCTACAGGAAAACTGGAGAGAGACCTTTTACAAGGGCATGTAGTGATAGGATGAAGTATAATGGTTTTACACTGGAGGAAGCTAGATTTAGGTTAGATATTAGGAAGCAGTTCTTTACTGTGAGGGTGGTGAGACGTTGGAACAGGTTGTCCAGGGAGGTGTGGATGCCTCATGCCCGGAAATGTTCAATGCCAGTCCCTTCCAATTCAAAACATTCTATGACGCTATCATTCTATGACGCTATCATTCTATGATTCTATGAACCTAAAGAAGAGCTGAAGGGACATGATGGAGAAGCACTTCCTCATGCAGAGGGTGCTCAGGCATTGGGGTGCACTGCTCAGGGAAGTGGTGGAGTTACCATCCCTGGAGGTGTTTAAGGAGAGGCTGGATGTGGCGCTTAGTGCTGTGGCCTAGCCAATGTGATGGTCATAGGCTAGACTTGATGATCTCAGAGGTCTTTTCCAGCCTCAGTAC
Source organism: Apaloderma vittatum (assembly GCF_000703405.1). Classification (NCBI taxonomy): domain Eukaryota; kingdom Metazoa; phylum Chordata; class Aves; order Trogoniformes; family Trogonidae; genus Apaloderma; species Apaloderma vittatum. The sequence continues at coordinate 18,432 of NW_009734386.1, read as the reverse complement.
CCTCATGGGCCTCCTCTAGACATGTTCCAACAGGCCAACGTCCTTCTTGCTCTGGGAACCCCAGAGCTGGACGTAGCACTGCAGGTGCTCATGAGACCAGAGTCGAGCGGCAGAATCACCTTCCCTGACCTGTTGGCCATGCTTCCTCTGGTGCTACCCAGGATGTGATTTGGTTTTCTGGGCTGCAAGTGAGCATTAGTAGCTCATGTTAAGCGCTTCATCAACCAGCATCCCCAAGTTCTTCTCTGTAGGGCTGCTGTCAATCCACTCAGCCTCTATTTACACTTGGGATTGCCCCAACCCAGGTGCAGGACCTTGCACTTGGCCTTGTTGACCTTCATGAGACTGGCAACGGCTGACATCTCCAGCCTGTCAAAGTCCTTCTGTATGGAATCCCTTCCCTCCAGTGTGTTGACTGCACCATACAGCTTGGTGTCATTTGCAAACTTGCTGAGCGGGCACTTGATCCCACTGTCTGCATCATTGACAAAGATGTTAAACAGCACCAGTCCCAATACCAACACCCGAGGAACACCACTTTTCACTGGTGTCCACCTGGACATTCAGCCATTGAACACAACTCTCTGAGTGCAATAATGCAGCCAATTCCTTATCTACTGAGTGGTCCATCCATTAAACAAAGCTTCATTAGTTACTGAAATCATTGAACTCGGTTTTGGATATGTCAGTTGCATCCTCTTCTCTCCTTTGATTTACTGTATTGAGAGGAGTGTTCTTGGTATGTGGCATCACCTTAGTGGTTTACTTTCACCTGTGAAGAGAGTAAGGTTCTTCACCCTTGAAGAATGATTCTAGAGTGGGGTTAACTTTTTTCCTCCAAGCACTATTTCCAGCATGACAGTCTTCCCTTAAGCATTTTCCATTTTCAGTATTATTTTTATTTTATTTTTGTGAAGTAACAATTATTTTGGCTGAAATGATCAATTGTTCAGACATTCAAACCCTCTTTTCAGTATAAACGTGTCAAACACCGGTTTGTGATAATTTACATCTTTAAAAATTAGTTCAGGGAAGTAAACAGCTCACAAAAGTGTAGCTCTCCAGAGTTTTGCTTCATGCTATGTTTGCTCTGCCCTACTTTGCAAAAAGTTTTGTTTTATAAATGTTGCTTTCATGTAAGGAACATTAATTATAATTCATATGTTATTATAGTTTAAATAAGATTAAGTCATCAACATTTCTAAACCATATTGCAGACATGGAAAAAAATGCATTTGCAGTTAAGGTCACATAGAAATCTTTCTTTCTAGCTTACAAACAGGATTTTTCCTGTTGTGTGTGTAGGAGTGGGAATGTCAGTGCTTTTTTTTAGAGTATTGTTCATCAAAAGTCTTCACCTCTATTTTATTTTTTTCCCAAAAAGTTAAGTACACCCTCTGTGATTGGACTGATTGGCTGCTGCTCAGAGGGGATGCTACCGCTCATCACTGGCCTATTCAGTTTCTACTGTTAGAAGAGAATGATGACAACCGCTTTCTACTAATGACACAAAGTAGTACAGCAAAACCAGTGCCTGAATCTCTGCTTTAGAGCTAGGCTATGCCTCATGAGTGATTCTATTGGTGCGGATCTTCATACGTATCATGGTCTCAGTCATGGCCCAGAGCCACAATCAGACTTCCTGTTTTTCATCCTTTTTGTCCAGGCAGTGCTGGCACACCAGGTCATTGACCCCAGCATTGATCCCAAAAGTCCTATTTCAGGAGGAGGGCTGCACAACACCCTTCCGCAAAAGAGTAAAAATGCAGAGCAGAGAGATAGGAGACAATAGTGTAAGTTTCATGCAAGCTACACAGGGGGGGATTTTCCTAAGTACACACTGGATAACTAAACCATTATGTATGTAGAATATAATTCTTTTGATGCAATATCAGAGGAATTGTGAAGAGAAGGGAGGAAAACTTGCTTTATTCTAATCAGAGAGATGGCGACAGCATTACCTCCCAACGCAATGACAGAGGAATGGTTTACTAGTATGTGAGAGTTTGCACTGTGTATATGGAAACTGGGCTGTATGGCTCTGGGTGCTGAAGTTACAAGGCAAGGTGATGAGACTGTATAAGGGAATAATAACTTTTAAAGTGGTGATTAGATTTTTGCTGAATATTTGGTGTATGAACTGGAAGAATTTTTCATAGATCAGAGCAATTATGCTCCTTAACAGCAGCATGCTGCCACAGTGACTAGTACGCTTTGATGTCACTCCTGGTAGCTGGTCATCTAACCTGTATTCTTAGCATCCTATTCAAAGAGGCCCTTTTTGTACCTTATTTACCTGGAGAATGGAGGATCTTAAAAGTTTTTTCAAGCCTAAATGATTCTATGATTCTATGATGTTATGTGTGCCTCTGGGGAAGTAAAAATGCCCTTAACACACTGTCCTTTAACAAGACAGACTTTGCCTTCACAATAAAGAGCTGGCAAAGATCTCTTCTATGGAGACTTCATGTGTCCATCATAAAATCACAGAATCACAGAATGTTGGAGGTTGGAAGGGACCTCAAAATATCATCTAGTCCAGCCCCCCTGCCAGAGCAGTAAGTCACACAGGAATGTATCCAGGTGAGTTTTGAAAGTCTCCAGAGGAGACTTCACAACCTCCCTGGGCAGCCTGTGCCAGGGCTCTGCCACCCTCACAGTGAAAAACGTTTTTGTGGAACCTCCTGTGCTCCAGCTTGAACTCGTTGCCCCTTGTCCTGTCATCGGACATCACTGAGAGGAGCCTGGCTCCGTCCTCCTGTTCCCTTCTGCTCTACAAGTAAGTCCTGCATGCAGCTGACAGTCTTCCTGAGGAACTCCTCGGGGAAGAGGTATTGAGAAACAGCCTGCTTTACCCTCTCTGAAGGACCTGTTGGAGCAAATGTGTTTTGATGTTTCAGAAGACTATCACCATCTAAGAAGGCAAATTTACCACCTCAGTTTGTTCATATAGGACATATTCCGATGTGAATCTTGTTTGTGTCTGTATGCCTGACCATCACATTCACAGTGAAAGAATAAGTGCTTTCTGACCACAAACAAACTATACATGCTCAGTCTTGTAAAATGTGTGCAGCTGGATTCATTAAAGGGTCCCAAATTAACACCAGGGTAACCTTTCAGCCAGCTGTACCAACAAACAGTTTGAAACTGTGTTCATCAATTAAAAAAGGGAAGGTTTTCTGACTTTGGAAAACACGACAAAAGAACAGAGCTATTTTGTATGCAGGAAGAGGGTAATTAATAAAAATAGTAACAAATATTTCTTTTTCTGATTAAAAAATTCACCACAATAACAACAAAACCTCCCCAAAACCAACAACTGGATGGATGGCCAAGCCCAGAATGGTAGTGAATGGAGTTAAATCCAGTTGGTGGCTGGTCAAAAGCAGTGTTCCCCGGTGTCAGTGTTGTTTAAATATCTTTAACAATGATCTTGATGAAGGGACTGAGTACTCCCTCAGCAAGTTTGCAGACAATATGAAGCTGGGCATGGAGGGCAGGAAGGCTCTACAGAGGGATCTGGACAGGCTGTGATGGAAGGAAAGTAGCATCCTGTGAGCTGTGAAGGAGAATTGATAGAAGAAGAAGCATCCCGCGAAAAAGCAATCTCTCATGGTCATTAGGTGGTAATTAGCCAGAGGCCTATGGTACACAAAAGAGGGGGAGTTGTTTAGCACAAGTTGTAAAAGAACATAAACCAAAAATAATTGACAAGAACACTAGTGATAAGGGGTATCTGTCAAGGACCATCCGGTGATGAGGCCCCTTGTGAAATTCAGGGACAAGATGCCCTACGAAAAGTGCTGAGAACAAACAGTTTTGGGACTAAGGTGAAAAGTTCATTAGGAGGAGGACCTACGGCCTTCATCCCTGAAGACCCCTGCCCACGACCACCAGGAGACACTGCGCAAGTGTCAAGAGGAGGAGCAGCCAACCACCAGAACTGAGCGCCTTTTTCGGGGTAGCTCACGAATATGTCTAGAAGTCCTATGAATATGTAACTTTCACTGCATATAACCAAGGTAACTGCATCGTTCAGGTGTGCACGACTTTGGAGAAGAGATCCCCCGTGCACCAGCGCACTTATTAAAAAATACCTACTTTATAACCTACCGGATTATAGAGTCTTTTTCCGTGTGTCAGCTGGATCGATGTGCAGAGGCCAGTTGTATGAGGTTCAACAAGGCCACATGCCTATGCTGGGTCCTGCCCTCGGGGCAAAACAACCCCAGGCAGCGCTACAGACTTGGGAAAGTGTAGCAGGAAAAGCTCTGGAGGAGCTGGTAGACAGCCGGCTGGGCATGAGCCAGCAGTGTGCCCAGGTGGCCAAGGAGGCCAATGGCATCCCGGCCTGCATCTGCAGCAGCGTGGCCAGCAGGGCCAGGGCAGGGATTGTCCCCCTGCACTCAGCACTGGTGAGGTTGCACCTCAAACCTTGTATTCAGTTTTGGGCCCCTTGCTCCAAGAAAGAGCTGGAGCGTGTCCAGAGAAGGGCAATGAATCTGACGAAGGATCTAGAGCACAAGTCCTAAAGGAGCAGCTGAGCACACTGGGGTTGTTCAGCCTGGAGAGAAGGAGGCTGAGGGGAGACCTTATCACTCTCTGCAACTACCTGACAGGAGGTTGTAGAGAGGAGGGGGTCGGCCTCTTCTCACAATTAGCAAGTGATAGGACAAGAGGAAATGGCCTCAGGTTACACCTGGGGCAGAGGGTGTGTGTGTGTTAAATAGGAGATTGTGAAAAATTTCTCCACAAAGGGATTGTTAAACATTGCCACAGGCTGCCCAAGGGAGTGGATGAGTCATCATCCGTGGAGGTATTTAAAAGACATGTAGATGTGGCACTTAGTGACATAGTTTACTGGTGGACTTGGCAATGTTTATAATCAGACTCAATGATCTTAAAGCCCTTTTCCAACTGAAATGATTCGACTACAGTTTCTGCAGTCTATCTGCCTCCTCCCTTTTCTAGATTAGTGAAATTGTTCCAGAAGTTACAGGGGGTGCTTCTGCTCGTTCCACTGGTTCATCATGCTCTGCTAGAGGCAAGAGGGAAATAGTATCAGCAAACTGAAATCACCCAAGGATCGCTTCTCACAAGACACGCTGTGAGGAGGAATACCAACCCATAGCAAGTCCTGGTTTGAGAGCACCCCAAGGCACCTCCTAGGGGTCCTTATATACTGAGCACCATGGGAAGGAATATCATGGTCAGTTCACTTGGGTCACCTGACCCATCCTTGCATCCCCATAGGCACCACAACTGCCCCTCCTCTTCCATTGTGATTGCCACATGGTCCAGGCAGCCCCAGAGAATGTTTATCCTGCTGCTCTCAAATCAGGACAATAGAGAAGACTGCTCTTAATATCTTCTGGTCAGATGTTTTTTCCTCTCACCAGTGACGTGGCAGCAGAGCTGCCCCACTGCAGCCCCTCCCCAGGCAGTCATGCAGGACTCAGTGGATGGTCATACTTGATCATGCAGTGTGTCAGGTCTGACACATAGATCTGCGTGGCCAGAGATCACGACAGTTTGATGTTGGGCATCAGTAGGAATACAGAGACAAATTAACATGTAGTCAGCCATGGATGTTGTTGCACTTTCACTGGTTGAACCAAATTATGTTTTCTGCAATTACCATCACTTCTCCCCTTGGCCTGAGAGCTTTATGTGATGCTGCTGTTGATTTAAAATACTTCTACCCATCAGAGTACACAACAGCTCCACTATCTCCACCTGATTCATCCATTGACATGTCTTTTTTTGCCAATAAACACAAAAATCTCAATTGCGCCACAATTCCTATGAAAATCCCAAAAGTTAGAGCTGCAAACAAGAAAGGCTGTGTTACAAAATTCAGTAAGTTATTGTCTGTTTTTAGCTGTCTGTTGCAGTTATGGTAACATGCTGAAAGAGGATAAAGGTATACCTTCAGCTGTGGTAGGGCTGTAAAACTAATTCCAAGTGCAGTATCACCCTTCTTCCAGTGTTAAGAATTCAGGTATCTATTCTGGCAGACGGTAGGTTCTCAGCAAGCATCTATGCCATAGCTTCTCAGTTTTAGCTGCATATATTGAGGAGACATTCAGTCTTCCAAATTAGTATCAGTGAGACTCTGGCAGCTGGCCCATCATACCTTTTTGATAGCTCGGTTTTGAACCTGTTCTGAAGATTTTCAACACAGACATCTGTGGTTTATGCATTGCTGATCCTGGCTTTAAACAGGAGGGGGAACTGCATGACCTTCTGAGCACCCTGCCAACCCTGTGGTCTGCTAATAAATTATAGCGATAACTCCCAGAGTACCTACAAAGCTAGTGGAAAAATAAGGGAGAGGTGACACTGTCAAGACTTGCTTATTTGTTGAAGTTGTTAATTGTGCACAGAAAAATGCACAACATATTTGGCATGCTGGACCACTTCCATACCCACATTCTTGGAGGAGTGTGGAGGTTCTGAAAGGAGGCTGCAGCCAGAGGGGAAAGGCTAGGTATTTTTGTGCTTTCAATCACAGTGTAGATGTGATGCTTTTTGTTAGCAGGGACACTCACAGCGAAGAGAATCAGGACATACAGGTAACTATAATCAGGGCATTTCCTGACTTCTGAGTGCTTGAGATTTACATCTCAAAACCCTTTTGATGTAGCGTTTTGCTTTGTTTTCTGTATTGTGGCATTCTGTTCTGTTGTTCAACTAGTCCATAATGTTACACTCTACTACAGAAAGACATGCTGGAATCATCTCTAGAAAGGTAACAAAAGAGAAGAGCAACACACTGCACTGTGTCACTACTAATATCATTACCTTTGAAGTTCCATATTTATCACTGACTGTAGCACAAAACTGTCTGGATCATTAGAGTTTACTCTAATAATTTATCTTTATACTGATTAGCACAAAAGCATGGCAATAGCAAAGCCCTAAATCTTGAATTCTGGTACCCAGAATTGTTTATTCACAATATTAGTAATTCATGTTGTACTGACTTTCCAAATTATAATACTGACATATTTTCTCATGTATTATTAAAAAAAAAATCTGTAACATTTAACTCAGCATGTGACTAAGAAAGTTAGTCAGAGTGGGTGAGAAGTCTGGCTCAGTACAAAGTTACTTATCATTGTAGGAGGCTGCACACAAGCAGCCTGGCATCAGCTAAGTACTTGATGTCAAACTTTTCATTACAGGTTCATCCAGAAATGGCTGCCAATGCTACCAGCCCGAATTTCCTTATTTCCTGGGTTTTGAAGGCTTGACTCAATGACCTAACATACTCTTTTTCTTCTTGGTAGCTCTGTGTGTAATGTTGTGCCAGTACAAAACAGGGTCCTGAAGGCTGGGAAAAGACAGGTCTTGTTTAGACAGAGCAGTTTCTTTTAAAAAAAAAATGAATGACTGGTCTTTATTTAAGTAGAATTTCATAAAACTTGATGCGCATAAGAAAAATGTGTTTTCTCTCATGCTTATAATAAAATCCTGTACTGTCACTAGTCAGCTTCAAAGATGAGTATGCTCTCTGCATTTCATTTCCTAGGGGCATCCCTGTGTTAGAGAGTCTTCGTTTCTGAAATGAAAGGAGTTGGGATGAAAGATCAGAGATGATCTAGCAACTCATCTGTGGGCTGTAAGTGGTATATGAAATGCCCATTTCTGGTGGGTCTGCCTGCATTGTAGAGTTTATTGTACCCCAGCTGCATGCTCCTGCTTTTCCTGCCCAGCTGATGGAATGCAGGAAGAAAAGCTTTGGTGTAAGACACTGAGATGTACTGCTACCACTTGGGACCCTCAGAGCCTGTGAAGATTCTTTGCACCTTGCTTAGGGCTCTCCGCTATTATTTTGCCCTTTAAGCATGACTGCAAATCCACTGGCCTAGTCCCAGAGTTTGGGAAAGCTGCAACTCAGCCTGTACCAAATTTGTGCTGTGATGTCTCTGAAGGCAATGTAGCCTTTCTTACTGCAACGATGTTTAGGATGACCTTTATGTCCAGTGAACACTTTCCATGGTGCACAATATAAATAAAAGGATAAAAAGAAGTGAACACTGATCATTTCAGGCTCTTTCCACAGACAACAGGTTTTGAAATCAGTATTACTAAGTGCATAGTAAACTGAAGTGGCTGACTGGGTGTTGCCCAAATGCCAGTGCTGTTCCTTGCCTCAATATATGGCTAAGGCTGGAATGTGTAAACAGTCTCATTCGGAAAAAATGGTCATTGACTAGGAAATGTTTGCTGCAGTGATAACTGAGGTATTTTCCAAGCACTTGCTTGCACACTTAACCCAGAATAAGAGCAGGACAAGATTGATATAGCAATAGAATGAAGGACATCGGTTTTAAACTAGAGCAGGGTAGATTTAGATTAAACATTAGGAAGAAGTTCTTTACAGTTAGGGTGGTGAGACGTTGGAACAGGTTGCCCAGGGAAGTTGTGGATGCCTCATCCCTGGAAGTGTTCAAGGCCAGGGTGGATGAGGCTTTGAGCAACCTGGTTTAGTGGGAGATGTCTCTGCCCATAGCAGGGGGATTGGAACTAGATGATCTTTAATGTCCCTTCAAACTCAAACAGTTCTACGATTCAGTGATCCAGTCTTGGTACTGGATCACCAGGCCAGTGGTCTCAGGCCACAGCCCTAGGAGGAACTACGATGCAGTCTAGCCTATGTTTCTGTTCTGTCAGATGTACACAGTGCTGCATTGCAAACACAGAAGGGGACAATGTTATTCTATGGTTTTGTCTGTTTATTTTCCTTTCATCTGCTTTTGATAATACCAGTCTGTCTTCCTGTTTCTCCTGTACTGAATAACCTGACATACTCCGAAAATAGAGCACAACAGAAGCACCTGAAACAAACAGTGTTTGTAACATAAATCTATGAAGGGGATTTTTGGCCTTTTTGTTTCACATTGTTTCACTCTCTTTATTGCTTTGGAATCTAATATTGCCTTTGCGAAGACAGGAAATATTTCAGACTGAAACACTTCAGTTCACTGCAAATCTCCGGGTGTGGTATGATCTACTTTAGCCATGTCAGGCAGGGAATCACCTCTGCAAATGATGAGTTTCAAAATGCTGTTGCCAGACATCTGCAGGAAGTTTGATTAGATGTGTGTCTTAATTAGTTTTCTTAGTATGCAACTGATGAAGAAATACTGTGGGATGGTTTTAAGGATTCAGGGAAGCATTGGAATGGGTTGCCAAAGGAGGTGATGGAGTCATCATCCCTGGCTGGATGTGGCACTTCAGGAGATGGTTTAGTGTTAGGGTGATGTAGGGCTGTAGGTTGGACTTGATGATCTTAAAGGTCCTTTCCAACCTTTATGATTTCATGATTCTATGATTCTAATATGTGAGAAAAACAACTCTGCAGACACCAAGATCAGTGAGGAAGTGGGGAGGGAAGACGCGCTCCAGGCACCAGAGCAGTGAGTACCCTGAGCCATGGTGAAGACCACAGTGAGGCAGGTTGTGCACCTGCAGCCCATGAAGTTCGTGGTGGAGGAGATGCCCAACTGCAGCCCATGGCAGAGTGCACGCTCAAGCAGGTGGATGACCAAAGGAGGTTGTGACCCTGTGGGAAGCCCATGCCGGAGCAGGCTCCTGGAAGGACCTGTGGCCCTGTGGAGAAAGAGAAGCCCATACTGAAGCAGATTTGCTGGCAGGACTTTTGACCCCTGGAGGGACTCATGCTGGCACAGTCTATTTCTGAAGGACTGCACCCCATGGAAAAGATCTATGCTGAGCAGTTTGTGAGTTGTCTCCTGTGGAAAGGAATCATGTTGGAGAAGCTTGTGAAGAACTGTATCCCATGGGAGAGATCCCATGTTGGAGCAGGGGAAAAAAAAAAAAAGCAGAGGATTCCCTCCCCTCTTGCCACCAGGGAGTAGGAGGGGACCTCAGAAAAGGGGGAGAATGGAACAAGTCTCTTCTTGAGGAGGCAGGCAAATCCTCTCTCAGCCTCCCCTACCTTCCCAGCTACCCTTGCAGAACAGGTATGAGGTCCTGCAGGATGAGCTGGCTGTTGGAGAGGCAGATGGTTCACCCAGGCCAGAAGTGCCACCAAGACAGAGTTGCCCTAGACCAAGCATCATAACTGCCTCCAAAAAAACCCTAGATGCATATTGTTTTGGCTGACTCCTGAGGGTGGCAAGATGTCCAATGTGCCATCCAGACCTGCTTCACAGGGAAGTCTGCTGCCTTCCTGGGTTAAGGATGTGTTGGGCAAACTTCCCACCCTAGTGAACCCTTCTGATTATTACCCCCTTTTGGCATTTCAGGTGGGAATGAAGTGGCTACAAGAAGTGTGTTCCCCTCTACCCTTGCAGTGGCAGTCGTGAATGAGGGAACTAACAGAAAGAGCCATGAGATCAATTCATGGCTCTGGGACTGGTGCTTTCCACAGTGCTTTGAGTTTTTTTGTTCATGGGCTGCTATACAAGACACTTAGCCAGATGGCAGCAAATCAAATGCACCTGTCCCAGAGGGAGAAAAATATTTTGTGGCAGGAGTTAGCAGGGCTCACTGATAGAGCTTTAAACTAGATATGAAGGGGGAAGGGGATATAACTGGGCCTGCCAGAATAAGCCCAAGGGAAGCATGCTAGGGCTCATAGGACGGTGTACTAGTGATCTCGCTCTGCCATTTCCATGGAGATGAGGGATAGATATAACGGAGAATTAAGAGGCGAGGGTTATTGATGATGGTTTAGAAATCATGGAAACATCTGAGAAGGGTCTGGTAGAAAATGGGCTCACACTCACAGAAAGGTGTTGGGATCATTAGCTCATCTGAAGTGCATCTATGTCAATATACACAGTATGAACAACGAATGGGGAGCCTGAAGCCATGACACAACAGGAAAACTATGACAGAGTGGATATCATAGAAATGTGGTGGGATGCCTCACATGAGTGGAGTGCCACAGTCTATGGCTACAAGCTCTTCAGGAGGGATAGACAGGGAAGGAGAGGCGGTGGGGTGGCCCTGTATGTTAGGAACTGTTATAAATGCTCAGAACTTAAGTATAGTGATGATGGGGTCAAGAGTGTCTGGATTAGGTAAAGGGGCAAGGCAAATAAAGCAGATATTGCTGTGGGAGTTTGCTATAGACCTCCTAAGCCAGAGCAGGTGAGGTGGATGAAACTTTCTGTAAGCACTTGGGAGAAATCTCACAGTCACTTGCTGTTGTTATCATGGGGGAATTCAACTTCCCAGGTATCTGCTGGAAATACAGCACAGCAGAGAGGGAATACTCTGTGAGGTTCCTGGAAGGTGTGGAGGATAACTTCCTCACACAGCTGGTAAGTGAACCGACCAGGGAAATTTCTCCACTGGACCTCTTGTTGGTGAACAGAGAAGGCTGCGTGGAGGATGTGGCAGCTGGAGGTCATCTAGGGAACAGTGACCATGAAATGGTTAAGTTGTCTATTTTTAAAGATGTTAGGAGGTTGGACAGCAAAATTACCACTTTGGAATTCCGAAGGGTGGACTTCGACTTGTTTAGGAGGCTACTTGACAAAATCCCTTGATAAAGTCAGTTTTGCTACTTGATAAAGTCAATTTTGAAGGATACAGAAGTCCAGGAAGGCTGGACACTTTTAAAGAAGGAAGTCTTAATGTCACAGGAACAAGCCACCCCCATGTGCCGTAACACAAGCTGACAGCAGAGAAGTCCAGCCTGGCTGTAGAGGAAGATGTGGCTGAAAATCAGGGTGAAAAAGGAGACTTTATGGCCTCTGGAAGAAGGGGCAGGCCAGTACAAGAATATTGTGAGGTTATGCAGGGAGATAATTAGAAGGTCCAACACCCAGCTAGAAATTAATCTGGCTTCGGAAGTAAATGACAGCAAGAAAAGTTTCCATAAATACATTAACAACAAAGGAAAGACCAGGGAGATCTCGACTAGACCCAGGAGGAAATATGGTAACCAAAGGTGGAGGTAAGGCTGAGGTGCTTAATGCCTTCTTTGCCTCAGTCTTTAGTAACAAAAACACTTGTACTGAGGGAAGCCAGCCCACCAAGCCAAAACTCAGGGGCTAGGAGCAAAATGTTCCCCCACGGCTCTTCCCAATCCAGGAGGAGACCGTCAGTGACTTGCTGCTCCACACCGATTTGCACAAATCTATTGGGCTGGATGGGGTTCATCCTAGAGTGCTGACAAAGGTTGGACTCAATGATCTTGAAGGTCTCTTCAAACCAAACCTGTTCTACAATTCTATGATTCTACAATTCTATGATTCTAAGATTGTGAGGAGGAGTCTCCCTGAGGAGGAAGCAACAGCAGAGATATGTGTAATGAAGTGACCACAATCTCTATTCCCCACCTCCCTGCGCCACCATGGGGTGAGGAGGCAGAGAATATTGTGAATACGGCAGAAAGAAGGGAAGGGGGTGGGGAGGAGAAGGTCTTTTTAAGATTTGGTTTCATTCCTCATTATCCTTCTCTGATTTTATTGGCAATAAATTAAACTAATTTTCCCAAGCAGAGTCTGTTTTGCCTGTGACAGTACTGCTGAGTGATCTCTCCCTGCCCTTACCTCAAAACCCAGTCTTTCATTGTATTTTATTTCCCTTGTCCAGTTGAGGGGAGTGATGAAGTGGCTGTGATGGGCACTTGATATCCGACCAGAGTTACCCCCCACACTGGGCTTCTTTCACATACTGAAACACAGGAGGTTCCCTCTGAACATGAGAAAACATTTTTTTTTTTCTGTGAAGATGAATCACTCTCAGTCTCTCAATGAATCTAAGCTTATAGCTGTTCTCTTGCAGACAGCTGAGCAGATACTTCTCTTCCAAGCATTTCTGACAGAGACTTCCATGGAAAATGATGCTTGCACCAATGAGGTCCAATTTCCCTGCTAATGGGGGACAGAGAAAGTGGAACACTTGGGCAGCAGACCACCAACCTGATGACAGTGTACCTCTGCACCTGAACTTGCCTATTCCCATGTTGTATTCAAAGGCAAATGTGGAAAACAACTGGGAAGGAAAGCAGAGATGTCAAAGCTTTTCCCGCAAAGCTGCATCCACAGTGTTAGCTCTGGGGCCGGGTGGGGCCCGTGTGTAGTGAGCATCTTTGGAGCTCCCTGAGCCCCAGAGCTGGGAGACTGGAAGGGCCTCACAAGTGCTTCAGTGCCTCTCCTTCACACTAAAGCTTGCACCCTGCACCTCCGTGCCTCTGCTAACAGCAGGTAAATATTCACCAAAGCACCTAAACTTTTCAGAAAGAGCACTGTGAAGAGCCTTTCTATTTTGACACTGATTCTGCAGGACTGCTGGTTTAGGCCAAGCCAGACAGATTTGGTACATGCATGGGGTAAAAGGCAGCACTGAAATAATGCTCTTTTTCTCAGACTGCGCTCAAGCAGAGTTGAGCCTCTTCCACATTTATGGTAGGGTTCTCAAGCCTCACTGCTGTTTTGTCTGGCTTCCACATCATGTCCCCCACACTCAGCATTAGCTCTGTTGTGCCCTGTGCACCAACGCTTGCCGCTGGTGTGATGGTGCGCTTGCCCTGCAACTTGACATCTATTTTCTGTAACTCTGCTCAAGTGAAAACCACCAGGGGTGGTCATAATGGATGCATCTCATAATGATGGCTGCCTCCACCTCAGAGTGGACTGGGAGAAAACAGGTCATGACACAATAGCCAAGGGCTAGCGGAGCATGCCAGCCAAGATATTTCTGGTACATAAATATGACTATAAGTCAATCATATTACTCCATAAATAGTGGACAGCCCAGGGCTTCCTGAGTCCTCCTGCACAGCAGCAGGCTGCATGCTAAGATCTCCTCTTGGGTAGAGACACCTCTCAAGGTTACTCCTCAAGGCTGAGAGAATACTTGTAGCATCCGATACTCGGTAAGTGAATTGAGAATCAGTGTGCTGAAACTTCATTATCCTAGCTGAGTGATATAAAGGACTGACTGTGCACATAAAATCCTTGAGACATAAACTGTCGTCCAAGATTGAGACTAAGTCAGGATACAGCTGCACCTAGGCTTCTCTCTGAGAACAAATTTAGAACACAAAGGGTTCCTTTCTGAATCTTATGACTTAATGGGAGTCTCCCTGACAGTTTTGTCTGACCCTATTCTCTATGCAGCAAAGAATCATTGAATCTCACCATCGAATCTTGTTAAGCCATTGTCACATTCACAAACTTTGTCACAGAAACACAGAATGTTGGGGGTTAGAAGGGACCTCAAAAGATCATCTGCCCTGCCAAATCTCCCCTGCCAAAGTCAAGTCACCTAGAGGAGGTCACGCAGGAACTTGTCCAGGTGGATTTTGAATGTCTCCAGAGAAGAAGACTCCACAACTTCCCTGGGCAGCCTGTGCCAGTGCTCTGTCACCCCCACAGGGAAAACATTTTTTCTAATGTTATTTGTGGAATCTCCTATGCTCCAGTTTGCATTTGTTGCCCCTTGTCCTGTCATTGAACATCACTGAAAAGAGCCTGGCTCCATCCTCCTGACACTTCCCCTTGACATATTTATAAACATTAATGAGGTCACCCCTCAGCCTCCTCTGCTCCAAGCTAAAGAGACCCAGCTCCTTCAGCCTCTCCTCATAAGGGAGATGTTCCACTCCCTTTATCATCTTTGTGGCTCTGCACTGGACTCTCTCAAGTAGTTCCCTGTCCCTCATGAGATGAGAGGCCCAGAACTGGACACAATATTTCAGATTTGGCCTCATCAGGGCAGAGTAGAGAGACAGGAGGACCTCTCTCCCGAAATCAAGATAAATCATGGTTTTTATCAATAAACATATTGTTGCTTCTGTTTTATGAGTGAAGTGCATCATTCTATCTGCAACAACTGGGCAGGCATCTCAGAGGCCTGGCTCTCTTTGGGGAGAGAGGAGTGGCTGGCCACCTCAAAAGTCCCCATCACTCTCTAGGGCTCCTTCAGCACAAGGGCTAGAACCCTCTTCAAAACACCTCCTGAGGCTTCTGTCCCACAGTCAAGACTCCCCAGGACTCCACAGCTGCAGCAGCACAGGGTTGAACACGCTCAGTGGGATGAGGACAGAGCTCTCCTGTTGCTGAGTGCAAGAAGCCTCTGCTTTAGAGGGCTGTCAATGTCCCTCCTCCTCCTCATCTCCTCCAAGTTTATGTTCCATCTTTCTGCTCTGAGACTATTGCCTGCTCAGGAAGGCAATGAGCTGTAATTCCTGTCACTGAGAGTTATTTGACTAAGATTTCTAAAGACCCCACAGCCACATGGCCTCTTCAACGAGTTGTCAACAGGTTCACTGAGGACGTGGGGAATGGGCACAGACAGGGGACACGGCTCTGAATGGGGACCTTTTCCCCAGACCTCAAGGCTCACCGCAGCCCTGGTTTATAGGCATGACTGGTAGCACACACCTATCCCTTCCTTCTATCGTGGACACCAACACCAGCCTCACTTCAGCTAGGCTCCTCTCCCCAAACCATCTGGGAATGTCTCTACCTGTTTGATGCTGTTTCTGCTTCCCCCAGCACACCTCTGAGAAGGGAGCTACTGGAGCTGCCATTGCAAGTCAGCTTGAGGGCTGAGCTATCACTGTCATGATATCACTTACAACTTGGCATTCATTCCAGGAGAGAGAAACACCTTCTCCGATCCATCCTTCCAGCTACAACAGGCTGTTCTCTCCTGCTGTCACTGCTTGCCTGACCTGTCTGCCTCTCTTATGCATGCACTGATCATGGCAGCTAGGTTGAGCAGTACAGCCTCCCCTCACAGGCCTGAGAAGCAAGCAATTTTGGACAGGCACAGAAGGAGCAGTGTGGCATGTCCAGGAGCAGTGTGGCACAGGTCACAGGAGCATCTGCACAGCCTGTCCAAAATGAAAGGAGGTGTCCGAACAAATCCTTCTGGGTGGGCTTCCTATGTCTGCGTGTGTCTGTGTTGGCTCTAGGGGTCAGTCTTACATAAGATAAAATCTCCAAAGTAAAGATGGCTTTGAAGACATGTGTAAGAGAATTTGATGGGACAGTGACATTGCCTATACAAGCAGGTTTGCCGCTAAAAGAAACCAGACCAAACTGGCTGAAAGCAGTGACGCTGCAATAAAATCAAGCAACCTCAACTAATAAACATGCATTAAGTGTGCTTGCACATGAGGTTCATGTGCACAAACACACAAAATGAATGGTAACTCATGTCAGTATCATGGCCAAAGCCAATACGTTACATAAATTGTGAAAATTAATATGTAAAAAGTATTAAGGCAGCATATAAAGAACAAAAGTTGTAACATGGGGTCCTTCTTATCTCCCAGCCAAGAGGTAACTTGCTAGCAATAAAAAGGGGGCTTATCTAGTGCATACTTCTGCTGCCTTTTTTCTCCCAGTACCTGCCCATGAACTAGAAGAAAAGAAAAATGCAAGCAAAACCATTTCAGTATAGGCCAAGTGGAATCTGTGTACACCAAGCATCTCAAGACCTCCCAGAGCTGTAAACCTGGTGGGCTGGTGTACAGAATTATCAGGCTTGCTATGTTGGCAGGGAATTTCTTGAGTAAGAACATGAGTTAGGGAACATGGTTATCTTGCACCGGACTTGAGTAAGGACTGGAGTTGAACGCCTTGCTCTTCTGGTCAAAGTACAGGACAGATGTGAAGGTTTGTAGTTAGACACTTGGCATATATAAGGTCTGGCAAGCATAATAGAGTGATGTAGTGGGTAAGGTGGAGGCCTCATAGCACAATGTCGTTTCACTAAAACTGGAAGAGCAACCGTGTCTCTGTACTATGTGCTAGCATCCCCAACACCGTCTGCCCCACCCTTAACTGACAACATCACAAGAATTGTTAGAAGCCTACCAACACACAATACGTAACTCCCATCTCATCAAGACTGTAAATACAGTGTTGTTCCGCTTCCCAAAACTGCCTAAATTGCACACCCCCCCATAGTGCCCAGCACCACTACATAGTGCAGATCTCTACAGCCAGGCACATCACCTCATCCCTCAGATGTCCCATCTTTTGGGACTGTTCTCTGACCAAAGCAAGTCCCAGTTACAAAGCAAGTTCCCCCGCATCCAGGTTCCAGCCCCCAGTGGGTGCCCCAGGAAAAGGAGGGAATTGGCACGACAAGTGATGGTGTCTCTCTCCCAGCCACACAAAGAGAAGATCTGCAGGTACTGGGAGACAGCAAGCCCTCACAATAAGAGCAGCACACCCAAGCCAAGGCCCCACTGCATGTACAGTAGAGGATGACCCGGTCACATGCTTTAGTTGTGATGGCCATCGGTCGTACTGCTGTGGGCAGTCGGATTAGCACCTCGCTCCGAGCGGAGAGGGAAAGGGCAGAATAGCTCTCGGGGACATGGCTGGGGATCCAGCAAGGGTGCCAAAGGCAGCACTAGGGTGAGCCCAAGGGAGCTGCTTAGTCGTAGTTGGGCAATTGGGCCCTGTTTTGGTGCTACCTCTCCATGCTTTAGTGGGCAGAGTCTGCAGCGCAGCCTCCTTTGGGAGCACCATGCACGAGCCCAGCACAAGCCCTGCCTGCCTGCCTCCACCTGTACCTGTGCTCTTCAGAAACCAGTCAGACATCTGCGTGGCTGCAGACATTGCCTCTCTCATTTGCTGAAGTTCCTGGGAAAGACACAAAGGAACAGGGGAAGCAACCAGCTCAGCCCTGGCCACAAGAAGGGGCTTTATGGCAGAGGAGCTCAACCCTGGAAAGGGATGAGTGAGTGGGCTGAGCAGGGAAAGCCCACTTGTGACGGATCCTGCTCATCCCTGCCCTCCTTCCCAAGGCCCAGGAGGCTGCTCTCTTCAGCCAGCCGCGCCACCTCGTCCCTCAGGCGTCCCACCTCTCGGGATTGTTCTGCCATCAGAGTGAGTGAGCACCTGCAGAAACCAGGAAGGGAGATCTGCTGTGAGTGCTGTCCAGTCTCTGCCAGAGCCTCCAAGCTTGGGAGGAGCAGGGACAGAGGTGCTCGAGCCCCATTTTCTTTCATCCAGTTTTGAGTGTTTCCCTTTGCCTCCGGGTTTAGCACAAGCCCCACGCCTGAGGGGCAGTGGGCATCTGGCGTGGCAGCACCGGGATAGGGGCGGCACCAGGGCCGGCCCTGCCTATGGGGAGGTCCCCATGGGGCAAGGAGCAGGCAGACACGAAATGGAGTTAAGATTACATTTCTACAAATTGGAGGCAGATGGGAATTGTTTCTTACAATGACCTCTGATGTGCCTGTGTCTCCTGAATTTCCATTCATAGTGTGTTTCTAGTTATTATAGTGTTATTCACAGCAACAATATCATTGACATAATGTGCACACACTGTGCCATCAGGGGGCATAAATAGAAAACACCACATTTACAATAATTTTGGCCTAGTAAACAAGTAACAGTGGCAAATGAGATTTTAGAAAAATTATATATCGGTGCACCACCAGTTACTTTATATATAAGTATGTATATAAAAGTA
>NW_009734385.1:69483-70046 GCF_000703405.1 Apaloderma vittatum | reverse complement strand
TTTCTGACAAAGGTGTTGAACAGCACTGGACACAGAAAAGACCCCTGAGGAACCCCACTTGTCTCCAACTTGGACATCAAGCCATTGACCACAGCTCTCTGAGTGCAACCTTCTAGCCAGTTTCTTATCCACTGAGTGGTTCAACCATCAAGTCCATGTCTCTCCATCTCAGAGACAAGGATGTCCTGTGGAACAGTGTCAAATGCCTTGCACAAGTCCAGATAGATGACGTCAGTTGCTCTTCCCACGTCAACCAGAGCTGTAACTTCGTCATAGAAGGCCACTAAATTAGTCAGGCACGATTTGCCCCTAGTGAAGCCATGCTGGCTATCACTAACCACTTGATTACTTTTTATGTGTCTTAGTACAGCTGCCAGGAGAATCTGTTCCATGATTTTACCTAACACAGAGGTGAGGCTGACTAGTCTGTGTTTTCCTGAATTTTCTTTGCTTCCCTTTTTAAAAATCAGAGTTATGTTTCCCTTTTTCCAATCTGTGGGAGTCTTGCCACATTGCCACGACTTCTCAAATATAATGCCTAGTGGCCTAGCAATTTTGGCCCA
>NW_009734385.1:68053-69398 GCF_000703405.1 Apaloderma vittatum | reverse complement strand
GATCTGCTCCTACCCTGGGTGGTTCTTCACTCTCTCAGACCCAGCCAACACCCTCTGTGACCTCGGTGGTGTGGCTCAAGTGGTTACCAGTGAAGGCTGAAGCAAAAAAGTCATTCAGTACTTCAGTCTTCTCCATATCCTCAGTAACCAGGTCACCTGTATCCCTCCAGAGAGGCCCCACATTCTCTCGCTTTGGTTGTTTTTTTTTTCTTTCACATACCTGTAGAATACTTTTCTGTTATTTTTAATGCCCCTAGCCAGACTGGATTTTGTCAGGGCTTTAGCTTTTCTAACCTGGGTTCTAGTTTCACAAACAATCTCCTTGTAATCATCCCAGGTTACCAGTCCTTACTTCTACCCTTTGTGGATTCCCCTTTTGTGTTTCATTTTGGCCAGGAGTTCCTTGTTCATCCCTATAGGTCTCCTGGCGTTTTTGCCAGATTTCTTCCTTTCAGGGATGCAATGTCTTTGAGCCTGGAGGAGACAATCCTTGAAAGTAAACCGGCTTTCCTGGGCTCCCAGTCTCTCCAGGGCTTTGCCCCATGTTATGCTAACAAGGAGACTCCTGAAGAGGCCAAAGTCAGCTCTTCTGAAGTCAAGGTTTTTGAGCCTGCTGAGCATCCCCTTCTTTGCTGCTCTAGGACCGCAGACTCCACTATCTCGTGGTCACTGCAGCCAAGGCTGTCCATGAGCTTAACATTGCCCACCAGTCCTTCTCTGTTGGTGAGAACAAGGTCTAGCATGGCACCTTTCCTCATTGATTCCTCTATTGCATGGAGGAGGAAGTTAGATCATCAACGCATTCCAGGAATCTCCTGGATTGCTTATGTCCTGCTGTGTTGTTACTCCAACTGATACTGAGGTGGTTAAAATCCCAGGGCTTGTGAATGAGCAGTGATTCCTACCTGTTTATGAAGGGCCTCATCCACTTGGTCCTCCTGGTTGAGTGGTCTGTAGCAGACCCCCACTGTAATCTCTCCTACCCTTCCTTTCACCCTGGCCCACAGGCACTCAGGGTTTTTATCATCACTTGCCAGGTGGAGCTCCATGCATTCTAGTTGTTCATTGACAGGGAGGGCAACATCCCCTCGTTTCCCCTGCCTGTCCTTCCTGAAGAGCTTATACCCTTCTAGTCCAACACACCATGTCTCCATGACGTAGATTAGCTTGTAGCGCTGCAGGCACACAAGCATCTCCAACTCCTCTTTATTGTCCATACTGTGGAGGTTTGCATAAAAGCATTTGAGCTGGGCCCCTGATGAAGTACCTGAAGCCCCTGATGAAATACAGTTGCACTTCAGCTGGGCTAATGGTTTCGCTCCCAGTGTTGTTGTGCCTTTCCCAG
>NW_009734385.1:0-68043 GCF_000703405.1 Apaloderma vittatum | reverse complement strand
TTGTCGTTTGATACGGTTGTAACTCCTTCCACCTTTATATCTGGTTTAAAGATCTCTCAATGAGCCTCGCCAGCTCATGATCCAGGATCCTTTTTCTCCTAAATCTATCTTATTCAACATAAAACTATGTCTCCATAGATCATATTCAACCCTAAATCTATGTCTTATTCAACATATTCATCAATGACCTAGAACAAGGGGACAGAGTGTATCCTTAGGAATTTTGCTGATGATACAAAACTGGAAGGTGTGGCTGACATGCCAGAGGGCTGTGTTGCCATCCAGCATGACCTGGACAAGCTGTAGTGCTGGGCAGAGAGGAGCCTAATGAGGCTCAACAAAGGCAAATGTAGAGTCTTGCACCTGGGGAGGGACAAGCCCATGCATCACTATAGGTTATGGGTAGACCTCCTGGAAAGCATGTCTGAGGAGAAGGCTCTTGGAGTCTGGTAGAGAATAAATTAACCATGAGCCAGCGATGTGCCCTTGTTGCCAAGAAGGCCAATGGCAACCCGGACTGCATTAAGAAGGATGTGGCCAGGTCAAGGGAGGTCATCCTCACCCTCTATTCTGCCCTGGTGAGGCCACATCTGGAATACTGTGTCTGGTTCTGGGCTCCCCAGTTCAAGAGAGACTGGGAACTACTGGAGAGAGTCCAGTGGAGGGCAACCAGGATGATTAGGGGACTGTGGCTTCTTCTCTTATGAAGAAAGGTTGAGAGAGCTGGGACTATTTAGCCTGGAGAAGTCTGAGAAGAGACACTGTCAGTGTATAAACAAATATCTAAAGGGTGGGCGCAAGGAGGATAGAGCTGGACTTTTTTTGGTGGTGCTCACTGACAGGACAAGGGGCAACGGGTACAAGCTGGAATGCAGGAAGTTTCATCTAAACATGAGGAGAAACTTCTTTACTGTAAGGTGATCCTGCTTTGGCAGCAAAGCTGGACTGGATGGTTTTTCGAGGTCCCCTCCAAACTCTAACATTCTGTGATATGGTCTGGATTCTCCCTCTGGTCAGTCGGGGTCAGCTGTCCTGGTCCCCTCACAACCTCCTGTGCACTCCCAGCCTGCTCACTGCAGGGGTGGAATGAGAAACAGAAAAGGCCTTGACCCTGTGCAAGCACTGCTCAGCAACAGCTAAAATACTTCTGTGTTATCCAACGCTGTTTCCATCAAATCCATAAACACAGCCCCATACCAGCCGCTGTGAAGAAAGTTAACTCTACCCCAGCCAAAGCCAGTGCAGAGCCCAAGTCATTGTAAATAAAATAATCCCTATCAAATACTTAATTCACATGTTGGAGAAGTAACAGCAGAGAAGGGAAACTGGTACAGAATGAATTATTCAGGAAGTAAAGCCCAACAATTATAATCTTAGGATAACTAAAACCAAAACAACACATTAGAGGGTGTGTTCTATCATATAAATGCATCACGTAAGATTATAAACAAAATGGCTGCAGACCTGGGGTTGAGCATGTGCCAATCACTCATACCACCCTGGGTAAACATCTGTCAACCTTCTGTCATCTTCATTTTACTATTTTTCATAGGCCAACTTTCAGCAAGTGAGCAAAACCAGTTGCATATAAATTTAGGTTTATGCAAATGTGCCTAGATACATATTCAATTATGAAGAGATACTACATTTATAGCTTGGCTGGTTGGAAGACATGACTCTGTCAAACTGATGTCTTGGTGCAAAAGACGTAAAATTGCAGGAAACTGTCAATTCTGCTCCCGGGGCAAAAAGGAAGTTTGAATAAGCGAGGGAATTGAAACAAGCCCCCATGGTGTACACGATTTCTATTAAATATTGATACAGAAGCCTTCCTAGTTGGCAAAGAAACTTTACAGGGTATTTTCTCCTAATAACAAAATACCTTTTGAGACTAACTCTGTTGATAAAAAACAAAGTGTTCCTACACCCATTTCCACAAACGAACAAAGAAGAGAAAGCATATAGGGTAGAGGGCGAGAAAGGGACTGGCTCTTTAACATGGGTTCACTGTCTAGAAGTATTTCTTCATTTTTAAAATTTTTTTTAAGGTATTTTGTTTCAAAAACATTTCACTGTAATGACTTTTAGTTAATGTAACACGTTACTAGAGTCAAATGTGATGGAGCCAAAACTGATGTCTTAACTAATAACTTAAATTGCCTTTGTTGACAAGGAACATGAAATAAATCCTAGAAGTGTCTGCATCTCGTACTTGAGCTGCAAAAAGCCATTTTTTTTGATCAAGTTTTCATCTTTTCCTAGTCTCAGAGACAAATCTAAAATAAAAACCAGAGCACACAGTGAGAAAAGTAATTACCTTTTTTCTTTAATATAGATGTAGTACAGAATGTTTAATTACAGCAGGACAGTGCTTCCAGTTAAATAAAATTAAAAACCTTTATTTCCCCCAAATATAAAATTACTAAATTAATGTCTTAAAAGAATAAGAATATGGAAAAAGCTTTAAATTATACCACCATTTACCACAGTAACCATGATCACCAATTACATACTCCATTGCTTTGGCAAAAAAGTTTTCTTTTAATAACTGCATATAAACCTAACATAGCAAAGACTGTATACATCTTTATATTGCACTTATTTATATACAGGAATAAATGAACTGTAAAGTCTGCATGTACTTGGAATGAGCAAATTTTCACAATAAACTGAAAGCAGAAGGGTAAGAGCTGGTATGAATATTAAAAAATGCCTAGAAATGTAATACATATGTACAGACTGTGTGGACTGTATTAACAAACAATATGTACATAACAATTTACTACTATTGATATTTTAGTATAACTCAGTGTTCATTAATACAGACCTTTGGTTCTATTTAGTTTTTTAATAAGATCTAAGCTCACATACCTCCAAAATGCAACAAGGTATAAAATAAAGCACAACAATTTGCTGAATGGTACAAAAACTACTATTGTCAGTTCCATTAAACCCCAAAAATTAGTGTCTCTGTCTAGCCTCAAAATAGTTCTTGTACTTGGAATCAGTCTCTATGTGCCATACACAAAAAGAACACCTCAATGTTACGCATCTGCAAAGTTACATCTCACAACACTTTTTTTTTCTTTTGTAATGTGCAATTCATTGTAATAATACTTTCTAATGAAAAAGAGAAATTCACTTCAACTTTATAATTTTCCAACACGCATTTTTGCAATGACATTGTGAATATTTTCAAATGTTACCAGCAAGACTAAAACCCAGGTGCACCTCCCTTACTCTAAAGGACTATTTACCAGTAACCGCTATTTGCTAAGTGTGCTCAGACATTCGTACGAATTATGCAGCTTGCACGTGCCCAATGTTTAGCTTCAAAATCATCCTGAGTTTGCACACAATGAAGCAGATCCAAAGACTTTAAAAAAAACTGAACATATTTTCCTTTACAAAACAATCATGCAACTGAAGAGGAACCGGGCATCCCGTGAACTGTTGTGCTTGTTGGAGTTCCACTTATGGCGTTGAAAATGTGTAGCGAGTTAGGCATAACACTGGTCTTTTCTTCAACTGGAGTAATCTTAAAACGGAAAACATGTATTTACCAAAACGTTACAAAATGACACAAGCATTTAGATAAAACAGTAGCTTCAGAACGTGCTGCTTATTGACTCAAATTTCCAGTACTTTCTCCATTGCACAGAACATTTTGAGGATGGTTACTCTTTTCAGCCATCCTCCACTACATTTAGGAGGGCAGGAGTCATTTCTCCAACACTGGCCCTCCTAATTGAGGTATTACACTGTCCTCTGAAAAGGAAGCTTGCGTAGCTTCTCTTGTTAGCGTTTAAAAGGAGTTTCACAATGAGAAGTTTGCTTTTTGCACCCCTCCTTTTTTTTCTGACTTGGAGGTGTGATTTGAGCAGCTACTCAAAAAAAAAAGCTACTGAAGTATCAAAAGCTACTGAAGCATCAGAAAGACTTCATTCTTAACAGCTATAAATTTACTGATGCTAAAATTAGAAATACTGAGAAAAAAGGAATGATATAAAGACTGGATAAACTAAGACCAGAAGTAAATAAAACTAATTACCATCCCATCTGATCATGTAGGCAAGCAGCAGAGGAGAAAAAAGAAAAATCTGTTAAGAATCTTTTCTATATTTTCCGTAACAGAATTTTTGCAGTTGTTCAAAACCCGCACTACTGTAAGACAGCTAATAGCTTCTTCAGTGACATTAGAACAAACGTGAGACGCTCTTTGTCCAAACACAGCAATAGGCAGGCACAGAAAGGTGACATTTTAAAAGATTTCAATGAAGAGCCTCATGATTCTAAGAGAAGCAATCAATCCAATTTAAAAAAAAATAAATCTCCAAACCAATCCACCTAACCACATAACATGTTTTAATTATTTACAACTAATTACATTTGTATAAAAAGAACACACTGGTAGGCTAATGGGACACATTATTGCTGTTGATGCTGTACTTTCCTATACTGGTCACATCATCTTACAGGTATCAGTTGTTTGCCCCTTCTCCTCTTTGTTTACTTTTAGACAAAAAAAAAAAAAGGTCCTCAGCAACAGCATGTACAGCTTTTATGGGACACTAATCTAAGTATTACTTCATAACACTTAAAAATAATAATCTGGATGTCTTTTACAAATATACAATATAAAAACCAGCTCAACTTGAACACAACAATTTGCTCCTGAAGTTTCAGGCATTATGTGCCTTTTTTCTTATTGTCAGTCTTTGGAAACTCACATACTTGAGCAATTTTTCAGCATATATTTCTTGTACTGAGTTCGAAGTATATTGATTCTTGTGTACAAATTGTCATTATATTGTTTTATTTTCTCCTACACCAGAAGAATATTAATCTTTCATTTATTACCCTTAACATTAAAATATCTGACCAAACATTTTCCTCTCTTTTCTGAAGGGGTCTTCTGTACAACTGTCTAATTCTCCCATACACCTTGTCTCATAGACAGGTGTAAAATATTGTCAGAAAACATAGGTATTCCCTGTGGGCCAGAAGGATAAGTCTTGAGAACTACGAGCCACTCTATTGCTCTGGGAAGAGATTCTATAAATAACAGTGGATGAAAGAAAAGGAACGTGAGGTGATGAATGTGGTGAATAAAAATGTCAAGAAGGCAGGGATCAAGCTTGAATATTCAGCCCTTCCTGTCCTCCTGCCTCTGAAGCCAGGAGACATTTTTACTACAGATCTGAGATGCAAGGTCTTGCGTCTCGCTTCATGAGAGTTCTGCTTTTCCTTCCCCCGTATCTCCAGCTCGTCTGTAGTGGATACCCCTCAAGAAAACGTGTTGGAACATCTCCTGAAAGATGTCTAACTCTGTTGCAAAAGTAAATGCTTGTACCTACAAAATCTCAAGAAAAAGGGCTAAGATTGCAGATCAAACCTCCCTACAGTTGCCAGGAAGTAGACCAAAATGTGCTTTTGGGGGTCACTGAAATCCAGAGCTCTGTAACAGTTGCCATTAGCCTGGCAGAATAATTTTTGTTGCTGTTGGCAACATAACTACACACATAAAGTATAAATAGCGTATGTTTTCATGCCATTAAATTTATTTTCTCTTTATTGTCGTCTTCCTCTCCTACAAAAAAACCAGGCCAGTGCCAACCAGATTTACTTAATGAAGACGACTCAATTCTGAAGGTCAAGGAGATTTGCCAAAATTTCACAAACAAAAAAGTATTATTACGTTCCACAATGCCATTATATAGTTATACACCATTAAAAGAAAAAAAAAAAAAAAGAAAAAAGAAACAATCCCTTTGTGTAAAGCCTTACACACGCTTCTAGTGGGTTCACATTACAGTTAGATTCTGAATGCTGGTATGTAAAACTTAGTTTCTGCACATACTTGTTCATGCATTATTTCAGAAAGCTCTTTTGCCATTTCTCTGTAGTTGGCCTTCATTTCTTCTTGATATTCCAACTGATCTTCCTTTATAAGTCGTTCATTTACACCCAGAGCATGCCCACAAGCTTCAACAAATTGCCTGATAAAAACAGATCTCAGTCAGGAATACAAAATACAAATTATTAATTCAAAATGCCAGCTTAAAGAATGTTTTTATGCAGTCAGAGCACTGTAGAAGTTATGTTTTTTAAGAAATCTTATACTTGTTTTGAAAAAAAGTATTTTTTTTTAAAAACATACCTAAAAACTTCCTTTAGTAGCTTTACTTTATTGTCTGGATATCTTTTGGTGTTTGTGTCATCTAAGAAAGCTCTTGCATATGCTAATGGACCAGCATTAACCTAAAAAGAACAAGAAATACAAAATAAAGTCAGTTCTTTGGCATACTGTCTTTGCAATAACAGGTACTACAGGTGTCTGTCTAATTTTGCTTTTTTTTTTAGAACATATTGGTTTCAATGGACCTGTGGAATCAGAAAACTGCTGGCTCTCCAAGAGCAGGAGAGGTCACTACAGCACTGTGCATGAACGTGTCCTGGCACAAAGAAACCACTTTGATGATGTAGCAAGATAACCACTGATATTGCCCATTTGTCATCTTGTTTATGAAATTACGGTGAGAGAATGAGGAAAGTGACCTAAGTCTACTACTGTTTGGTCTGCTTTTCTCTCAAGAACATTCTTCCAAGCTGAAAATTCTTCAATAATTAGCAGAAATTTAATTGTGCTATTACAGCAGCTACAGGAAAAGTGCATTCAACAATTTCTGACTCATCCCTATTATTCTGCTATATTAAATCCTAGCTTAACAACCTGCTGACTATGGAACCTTAGGGTTTTTTTGTGTTATTCTTTTAACTTTTCTCTTCAGCATGACAACAGTTCATTTCAGGTGACTACGTTTACTGTTCCTTTGCTTTAATCACTTAAAAATAAGAGAGCAGCACCTTTGTCATTGCCGTCTTAAGGCCCTTTGTATTTCTTTATAAATTCAGTAAGTTCTTGCTCACCTTAGGCAAAATAAAATGTTGCACAGTGAGACTTTCTACTATTATCTTCCTCCTGTATTTTGGCACTCCCTCTTCATCGGGATCTTACCAAAATACAAGTGCAATAATGACCACACTGAACCTACTGTGAGCAGATCTACATCTAGGCAAAATATGTTTGTTCATCCCATATGGAAAGTCACTATTTTATGGTAGTTTCAGCATCACACCAAAACCTGTTAAGAGCTCAGAACGTCACAGATTCCAGAAGTGAATCTCAATTCTTTTATGTCCATAACTAGTATTTATATGAAAAATAAATTCTGGAAATAACTGCAAACAGTGAGTATATTTCTAATTTAGGACATTCTTGAATATACAGAACTAAAATAAAATGTTATTTAGGTAATTTTTCAGCAACAGAAGCAAGCAAAACTGTAGAATGGCAAAGTATATGGCCTTACCTGAACACTGACACTTCCTTGTAGCTTCAGCTGCAATTTGATCATATCTACATCAGCTGAAGAGCAAAGCTGCCGAAGTTCTGCAACTTTTTTACTCATTTCATCAATGGCTACTTCGATTGGGTTTAAATCAGTATGGTGCTGGTACATCACTGGAATACGCTTTTTCACATATGGGAAACAATGTATAGCTATGGATGGAAAAAATTTTAACATAGTTAGAAAACCATTTTTGATTAGGTGTGTTTTGATACGAGTTTTATGGTAAAATCTCATTTTGGTGTAATTAGTTGCCCTATTCATTAACATATTAAATAATTAGAAATACTACCAAATGATCATGGAAATAAAATACTGAAAATGTAAATATGCATAGCTTTACATATATTACAGCAACGAAAGATCATTGTCGTTACTGCTACTAACAGTAACCAGGAAATAAAACACTGGAATGTAATTCATATGAGAATTGTAAAAAGAATTATCATCCACATATCTTAAATAGCAGAAGAATCAAAAATAGCAAAGCAGTATTTTCTATTTCCTTGTACGTGTTAGCTATGGACAGCTGACATGAAGTAATTTATTTAAGTTGGTTTTACCATTAAGATAGTGATACAGAAGCTCACACTTAACAGTGACAAAACATAAAATAGTATTTCTCCAAGAAGACGGAAAGCTAGACTCCAGATTCACAGTTCACGAAACTTAATAGAAAAAAAAACACCTCAAATTGTTTGGGGATTATCCATTGAAGAAATCAATGTGAAAAATCTATTTTTGGCTAAAAATATGAGAAGTATTTTAGCTTATAGCTATAAAGGACTTCAAGTAAAATGGAAAAACTCATACAGACAAGAACTGTGCCATTTGAATTAATGCTTATATTCACAGAATTACAGAATGTTCAGGGTTGGAAGGGACCTTGAAAGATCATCTAGTCCAAGCCCCCTGCCAGAGCGGGATCACAGAAGGGTGCAAAATAACTCTATCCTCTCCAGTCGTCTAGAATATCATACCCATGATTCAATATGGATCAAAACACAATTTATTATTTCACAAATTCAGGTTTACATGTTGTGTAGAAACATTGCCAAACACACTATAACTTCCCATTAATCTCCCTTAAAAGCATAGTAAAATGTTTTGTATCATCGAACTGCATCCAGTTCTGGTGCCCCCACCATAAGAGGGACGTGGATCTGTTGGAGCATGTTCAGAGGAGGGCCACAAGGATGATCCAGGGGCTGGAGCACCTCTGCTACGAGGACAGGCTGCGGGAGCTGGGATTGTTCAGTCTGGAAAAGAGAAGACTCCGGGGGGACCTAACAGCTGCCTTCCAATACCTGAAGGGAACCTACAGGAAGGCTGGGGAGGGACTTTTTACAAGCGTGTCCACTGATAGGACAAGGGGAAATGGGTTTCAGTTGACGGAGAATAGATTTAGATTGGACCTTAGGAAGAAATTCTTCAGTACGAGGGTGGCAAGACTTTGGAATAAATTGCCCAGAGACGTTGTGGCTGCCCCCTCCCTGGAGGTGTTCAAGGCCAAGTTGGACGGAGCCTTGAGTAGCCTGATCTAGTTGAGAGGTGTCCCTGCCCATGACAGGGAGGTTGGACTAGATGATCTCTAAGGTCCCTTCCAGCCTAGGCCATTCTATGATTCTGTGATAACCTAATATCTTTAAAATTTAAGCCTATGTGGACACAGATGGGCACTCTCTCTCCCTTCTAAAGCTAAAAATAAGAAACTAAAGTGCAGTGATTACACCAAAGTCACAACTGAACTGAGGCTGGAAATCAAATCAGAATCTGCCCTTCAAGTTCTTCTTTAGCTGAAACTCTCAATGTCGCATTTTATACATCCAAAGACTGAAAAAATGTTGAAAAATCCCACCGTTCTTCAATGTTTTATAGCAAAGAGAGGTGTGCACACAGAAGGGCAAAGGGAGAGATGCAGATATTCCATTATTAACGCCCCCCCGATTATTTAAAAGTGAAAGGTAGTTAGAACATAGTGAAAAAAGATATTTTACTCTTTTTCCAAAGTTTGAGGTTAAGAAACTGCAACAAGATATACATATTCTTAGATGTTCATTTGTACATGTTTGCATATCACATTTTTGAGTATTATTTTAAAGTATGTGCGAATTTGAGAAAGGCTGTTTTGCCTAACAGTATTGGTATACTTTGCGATTCTTGTCACCTCCAACAGTCATGTGTGAAATCTTCTAAAGGATTTTTTTCTGACAAAATACACAACACACAGAAAATCCTAGTATCTAGAATTAAGTAAAAAACCCAAAAGAGCAGGGTCTTTTTAAAGACAATTTACATTCAGTCAGTACCTGTCAAAATAGTTCGTCGTTTACACTGTTCTTCTACTCCTCCTTGTCTTTTACCAGCTTGAGTAAAAGGCATCTCAAACATAAAGCGACGAATGTTATGAGTCCTTTCAAAATCTGTTTTTCTTTCTTGCAACTCCTTTTCTTCAAAGTACGGAACGACATGTGTAACTTGAATATATGCATATTTTGAATCTAAATCCTTAGGATTTACCTTAAAAACATGACAGAAAAATCAAAGAGCTACATTATGAATAAAGTAGACTGAATTGCAGTCACACAACTGTCAGAAATGAAATTCTGTATCTTAATCTTTAAATTATTGAAAATAGAAATGTGAATGCTCTCACAGGGACCCTCTGCATTCAGTTTCTAACTATGAGGAAGACAGCCTGGCTAGATGCGTTACAATATGTTGTGGGGTAGGGTTTTTTTTGCTTTTTGTTTGTTTTTTAACACTTGTTATTGATAACTGCTGTATGCAGAAGTGCAAACAAAAAAATAATTTAGAATTATACTCAGGATTAACACTGGAAGGCACAGATACAGAAAACACATAAATAAATACTTGTCCTCCATGACAGCTGACACAACAGTAGACTGGAAATCAAAAATAGCTAGTGATACAAAAAAGTTGATAATTAAGAATGAAACCCTACACTGTAAATAGTTCAGATACCAGCTTCAGGACGCACTCCTCCCAACCTGTCTGTCTCAGCTCTGACAACACTGTATGAGGGTCCCACAGAATATACTCGTGGGAGGCAGGGTAAATTGGAGGCTTCATTTTTCAGTTTGTTCTGTTTCTAGAATTGGACGATTAAGGGCCTCATGGACTGGCAGATCTTTAACTCGGTAAAAGCAGCAACTAGTCTCCAGTACCCATAAATAAGGCTTCTTAAGTCTTTGCCCAACAGGGTCCCTGAATGCAAGGAGTGGAATTGGTTTGGGTTTTGTTGTTGTTGGTGTCGTTGTCGTTGTTGTTGTTGTGGGATTTTTTCTTTTTTTTTTTTAAAAATCCCGCACCCCCCAGCCATGGGATAAAGAGGGCACCTTAAACCTGTGCATCTTGCTAAAAGTTGTTGCCTACTGTTTTAGTCCCACATCAAATACTCATGTTATTTCTGCCTGTCTCTGAGCCATTTCACTTCTGTAAACTAACTGGGAAAAACCACAATGAAAATACACACATTTGCACCAGTTAATTCCTAGAGCAAACTGGGAAGAGAGCTAAGGTCTCCCTGCTGCTTCATTTTTTTTTAGAATATGCTGCTAGATTAATATTTATTATTCTTTTTTCTTAAGTCTGATATTTTTTCATGACTGGTTTGGAACTTAAATGGTACAGGTCCAGAAAAGAGAAAAACTCCCAAAGAATGACTGCACATAAACTCCCAAGAAATATGGAAATTAAGAATTATGGAAATTAAGCTTTTTGTTTGTTTTTAAAGGTAAACTTAATAAGAGATGGGATTTCTCTCATGCTCTTCAACTAGTAGAGTTTTTAGACACATATGTTTGTGTGTCAAATGAGTAGCAGACAGTGACCCCACAGTATTTCAAATGGATTAGTGAAGTAATATATTAGATTTTTTGGAGAGAGAATAAAAAGCATACTCTGCCAGAATCCTGAATCATTTTGACATTTTCAGGTCCAAATTTGTCAGAGTAG
The DNA here is from genome assembly GCF_000703405.1 of Apaloderma vittatum. Taxonomy (NCBI): domain Eukaryota; kingdom Metazoa; phylum Chordata; class Aves; order Trogoniformes; family Trogonidae; genus Apaloderma; species Apaloderma vittatum. The sequence goes on along the minus strand of NW_009734385.1, from coordinate 56,653 downwards.
AGCTTCTGGAGTCTTTGGGAAATTTCTGAGAGAGGCGTGAGTTTAGGCTCTTTATAGATATACTCCTTTCCATCTTCGTCCTCAAAGAATCCCTGTTAAAAAATGAAGTAATCAAAATCTTGGAAAAAATCACACACAGAGCAACGATTAAGATGAACATAATGTGCGTGGTTCAAACCGAATATAAACATTTAACATCAGGATTCAAGCAAATGTAAATAAAGAAAAATTAAAATCTAAATAAAAAAAGGTTTCCTAATAGAATTTAAAAAACCCAGAATGAGTGAAAGATAATGGAAACACACAGTTAAAATTGTAAAGCTTTGTTCTAATTTTATGATGTGCCAAGCCTTTGAGATAACTTTTCTTCACTTTTAAATAAAAGTGAACTTTCAGCACTGTTTCACTTGCCAAAACAGAAATCGTGTTGCCCAACGGGACTACTTAGTTCACAAGTGAGCATTCTGGCAAATATTTATCTAAAAAAACCCTGAAAAAATTAGCAATAAAAAATTAATTCCAGAAAACGAAATTTAGTTGATGTAAAGATCTTAATTTTAATGTTGTACTACCTTGGATATACTTCTTTATTTTCATTACATGAAGCATTTGTTTCAAAACTGTAACTAAACGCAAAGTAAGAGTACATGGAAAGTGAAACAGATCATCAGTTTAAAACAACAAGCCACGTCTGAGTTCATGTTTGAAACCGGAAAAAAAATATTTTTGTCATAAACGAAACAGACAAAATAGGAAAGCACACATATCATGTATAAACACAGGCTAGATTGACAAAAATACCCACATCAAGCTAAGGTGGAAATGCAGTAGATTTTACTGCATTGTTTGCTTTGTAAGCGGTTACTGTAATTACCTCAACATCTGTTTCACTGTCTGTAAACTGGTATTGCTATAAAGTCATAAAAGACAACAGAATACAAAAGTAAAGTTATACTGCTCAGAGTGTTTTACAATTCTCCATGCTCAGCTGAACGATTAGCGACTGGGCTACGCATGTTGGGAGTGGATAACTCGATGCTGCGTGAGACCACACCGCTACACACGCGCTCTAGACACATATTAGAGGAGGTGAAGCTGTCCGAGAACGCAGCCAGAATTTTTGCTCGAAGCATGCAAGACTGATGCAGAGAAGAGAGTGATTTGTTCTCTAAATGGAACTTAATGTTATTTTTGGAATTGCAATGGCTATTGATGCATACCGATCTAAGAAGCGGCCTTGCAAACCACACCGTAGCGCTACAGACATTAAGTCAATACATTGCTAAGGACTGACATTATAGAAAACTTACCGCTGCCTTAAGGTAGTAAATAAAAGAAGAAAAAGAAAACAAAGCAAAGAATTTACTGAGAAAAATAAGGAAGAATTGTATCGGAACTGATAAATGTTTTAAACGGTGTTTAATTATTTCTTACAGAAGACATGCCTTGTATTTTTTATGCCATGGTATCAATATAGGTGACAAAATAGTATACCTTGTAAAATAAATTCAAGTTTTTCTTACTGCATAGAGCAGACAAATGGAAGTTAAACAATACTCACTTGTCCAAAGAATGCTACCCTGAAATAAGTTCCCAGCAGCCTCTTGCCTGTATGCATAACTTCTGTTACTTTACTGTATGCTCGATGAAGAGTGTCATATAAATGAGCAAGCCTCTAAGAATAAAAGAATAAGGTAAATGAATAACGTAGAACTTTGTTATCTTAAAACAACAATAAATTATGTCCCTGTAAAAATTAAAAAAAATGTTCTGTTGAACAGCACGAATAGGCTTAGCATCTGTATCAGACTGACAATATGCAAGATTAATTTTTAATTATTTATACTTAAAGAAAAACATTTTAACTGTTTACAAATAAACCAAAAATTTCAATGTATTCATATTCCAGTTACAATTGGAAAATTCTTGTTCTGTCATGTCCAATGTGTCATGCAGTTACACTAGAAATAAATTATTTTTTTCTTGCTCAAATATGATGCATTTAGTACCTCAAAATCCCTCCGTTTTTCATAAATAGGAATTATAAGTTTATATATGTCAGCAATGAGTTCATAGCGTTCTGCCTTCCAGAGTCCATCAGCACATTGTTCCAACAACTCCATCAGCACATCCTAGTTTTGGATACACATTTGAAAAAGTAAAATAATTTGAAAAAGTAAAACAGTTTAGTACTCATGAAAAGCACAGCAAATAATTCTACCAAAGTTCTTCCCACTGAAAAGGGAGATCTTGCCTCAGAAAAACATATTTACACATAGCAATTTAAATTATTGTAGCAATCAAAAAATGCTAAAAGGAAGCAAAGCAAAACAGAATGGTTTGAGTGTACACATGTAATCTTCATATCTGCCACAAACAGTATTCTTCTTTCAGATACTCCAGACCCTTTAAGACTACAAATGACACCTGTGTGAGAACCCAAGGTCTTGCCTGGAGACTCTTGTCTTTCCTTGTAACATGTTCCTTTGGTTTTTTTCCCCGAAAGCATTATTTCCTTGCAGGTTTTTTTTTTTGTTTTGCACCAAGGCAGCTATACAAACATCTGACTGTAATGGTTCTAAAGGAAACTATCAAACAAATTACATCAACAATAAAACAAGAGATACAAGACCAAATTCTGTATTCGGATGTAATTATCAAGGTACAACTGTGGAACTACGTGTACTTGTTATATGTATTTTTCCTTCTGGACCAAGACTTAGAAAAGCTGAGAAATCCTGAAGGGTCAAAACAGAGCCACAAGCAAGAAACCACCTTGGTTCTGTTGGGTTAGAATCCAATATCCTTGTAGCCAAAAGTTAGTTATTTAAGGTTAAATGACAACTACTCTTATCTGTATATTAGAATAGAAGAATATATTTTGCATTAGAACAGTTAAATAACAAAGTCCATTCCTTCAGTTTGTCAAAAATATTTTCCACACATTTGATTCCTTCTACTTCAATAAGCATAACGAAACTAAGATAACATTATTACTTTGCTCTAGCTTTCATAAATCTAAAATTACTTGGCTAACTTCATTAAGCCAGTCATAATAAACAATTTTACAGATATTATGGAATAGCTTGTAGATCCTGTGCTGAAGCTGTCATATACTTGGTCATGGCTCAGGTGTGACGGAATCACTGTGAAAAAGCTCATTCCCATCTACATACAAATGTGTGGAGCTCCAAGAACCTCCAAGAGAATCCCAGTCTGAGACTGAGAGGTGTCAGAGGACACCATATTTCTACTTCTTGAGTCCTTCTGGTATCAGTCTTGCATTGTAGTAGTGAAGCTGGAACCTAGAAATAACTTTTTATCCTTAGAAGGGATCCAATGCTACTCTATTGCCCTCCTCCCTTTGGTAGGGGGCTGAGACAGCATACAGACATCCCTAAGAAAAGCCAACTTTAATAATGAGAATAAAAACTAGACTGAAAAATGTTACCCTTTTCCATGTGCTGCAACTGTCCCTAAAATATCTTGTCTCCCCTAATCATTATGGAGCTGTAAAGGCTCCCCAATATCTCCATCCTCAGCAACCAGGTGGTGAGAACTGAAAGAGGAGTACCACTGCTGGGCCATGAGCCCTGTACACACACACTGTTTTATGACAACAGTCTTGACTCAGACACCAGAGGGCATCCAGAGAACCACAAAATGTTGATTGCACACAGGAAAAAGTATAAAGAGCAAAATCTTCATGGGGGAAGATCTGATAGGAAGGGGGAAAAGAACACAACATTTCTGGGCCACCTGTCTCAGTACTTATCCATCCTCATGGGAAAAGTTTTACTCCATACCAGACCTCTCCCTGTAACCCGTGAGTACAGCCTCTTACTCTTTTAGAGCGTACCTCTTCAAAGAGGCTGGCTCTTCCCCTAACCACCTCAGGAGCTGGACTTTCTCCCCATCTGTTGATATCTCCTTTCACTTTAGGGGGCAGCACTGGGCACAAGATTACAGATGGGCTGCCACAACTGCCAAGTAGAAGGGGGAAAGCCCACTTCCCTCCACTTCCTGACTTGACGCTCTTTCTAACACAAGCCAGCATGCAGCTGGGCCTGGGTTGACACAAGGCTACACTGCTGATTCCCATTCAACCTCTAGAACTTCCAGATCTTTCTGCAAAGCTGCTGCCCAGCCAGTTCATCCCCAGCCAGCCCTGAGACACTGAGTGATTTCATGTTTGGTTTTTTTTTCGCAGATGCAAGGCTTTGCACTTGTCTTTGAAGAACCTGTGTTCCTTCCAGCTTGAGGTCCCTCTAAATGTCAGCCTTGCCCTGCAGCATACCCATCTTTCCTCTCCGTTTAGTTTCATCCATGAACCTGATGATTCACAGTATCCCACAACCTGGACTGCTAATGAAGATGTTAAACAGTATCAGCCTGAGTATCCCTGCAGAACATCAGCCTTCACCACCACACCTGAAGGATCTTGTAGATTCAGATAAGTACCTATTTCTGTTTTTCATAAAATGCGTTAATATCTTGAATTACACTACCTCTTGATCACTTGCAAGAGCTGTAACACCATCTGAGCCGTGAAGCTCTTTCATTTACCAATCTTTAAGTTTGAATAACTCCTCTCATGGAAAGTCATGGCTAACAAGAGACCAGAAAAAAACAAATAGGAAGGTAGAGATTGACTTCATTTCTGTGACTAAGCTCTATTCTGGCAGTCTATTTCAAAAAAACCCCAACAAATCTAAATGAAATTGTTAGAATCCTTGATCTGTCACAGGCCTGTTAGCCACAGCTCAGCTCTCTTACAGAAAGCCAGTCGTATCCTGGGCTGCATCAAGAGGTGTGTGGCCAGCAGGTCGAGGGAGGTGATTCTCCCCCTCTGCTCCACTCTCGTGAGACCCCACCTGGAGTCCTGCGTCCAGTTCTGGAGCCCACAGCACAAGAAAGATATGGACGTGCCGGAGCGTGTCCAGAGAAGGGCCACGTGGATGCTCAGAGGGCTGGAGCACCTCTCCTATGAAGACAGACTGAGAGAGTTGGGGTTGTTCAGTCTGCAGAAAAGAAGGCTCCGAGGAGACCTTATTGTGACCTTCCAGTATCTTAAGGTGGCCGACAAGAAAGCTGGTGAGGGGCTTTTTAGGATGTCGGGTAGTGGTAGGACTAGAGGGAATGGATTGAAGCTAGAGATGGGTCGGTTCAGATTGGACGTTAGGAAGAAGTTCTTCCCCATGAGGGTGGTGAGACACTGGCACAGGTTGCCCAGAGAGGTGGTGGAAGCCCCATCCCTGGAAGTTTTTAAGGCCAGGCTGGATGGGGCTCTGGGCAGCCTGATCTAGTGGGGGATGTCCCTGCTCATGGCAGGGGGGTTGGAACTGGATGATCTTTAAGGTCCCTTCCAACCCTGACAATTCTATGATTCTATGTACTGCTTACAGTGAAGTCTAGCATGTAAAGGATACCACGTTCCAGATGTTTAGTTCTGCAGGGAGAATTTGACTTGTGTGGCTGAATAGGCTGTCTGGGTAGATAACTGTTTTAATGAAATGCACGCAATAACTTTGTTAAAACAAAACAAAACAAAAGATTTTTAAATTTTTTTTTAAACTGACCAGTTTAGGAAATGAGTCAGGGTAATAACCCTGGCCTGAGAGAATTTTAAAATGAGAATAGAGAATTTCTATTTCTTAAATGCGAAACTACGTAAAGTCTTATGACAAATTTCACTTAATGAGGAATACTTTATGTAAACTGGCAAATATAAAAGACATTTTGCCCCTTTTAGAAACATGGATGGAAAATCTACTGATCCCCAATACCTGTAACTACTCTTTTGGAGATTTAACTCAAAGTAACTAGCATCCAGTGAAATCCAAAAGTTTTAAGAAAGAAATTCCACATGACTTTTGTTAACATGTACAGGAAGAATTCTCATCAGAGCATCTTTTTGTTAAGTAGTACATTGTAGTTAAGTAGTACAGCTTGAAAGATATGTTTCTGCTTTCTGTACTCAATTCATCTGTGATATGATTATTTTTTCACTGAGGCTAACACAATTTTGCTCTTATAAAGAACATACTAAGGAAATACTCCATATGTGAGTATGTTCCTATTCATGAATCAACTAGGCAATCTACTTTGAACTACTTCTGTAAATAGTCATCTTAATTTATCCATGGTTTTTAGTCCAACAAAAACCAAACAGTTCTTCCCTATTATTACTTCTTCTGAGGCAATATATAAGAAGTTATCTGAAAAGCAGTAACTTTTTTCAATATTTAGTCAGTTAAGAATACTACATGGTTAAATTTAAAAAGAGTTGTGTGTAGGAAATAATGAAATTTGGCAAGGTTTGATCATTTCGCAAGCTCCACAGGCTTATAATTTCACTCTTGGCTTAATTCTTTTTCCATGGAAATACTGAGAGATGGAAATAAATTTGCGTAGGGTTCAATGGCCTACAAAAAGCAGTATGTTCTTTTTGCAGGGATTGTCCAATGAGAAAAAGACTAAAGACATTCCAATTGAAAAAGTACCAAAGAATTTAGCTCTGACAAGCACTATACTTCTCATTTCAAGTAATTCCAACTCCTGCCTTCCCAGAAAAAAGGCAAGTCAATGATTCTTTGCCTTAAAACTATAGAGTAAAGCAGTATCAAATCTTAGGAATAAAACACAGATAACTCTAGGTCTAAATCCAGGCTTAAACCACTCAGGTTTTCATTTGTTACTCCTAAATATGCTAGTATAGCTACAATTTGCACACTCAAATAATTTTGTCATACATCTTGGCCATATACAAACTAATTTTGTGATACAATTATGCTTACACAAGAGGCATTTTCCCAACACAGCTACTCCAACTAGTAGTCTGTTCCTCCCTCCCCAGCCTATACTGGCAAATATATATCGTGTAGACATAGCTCTTTATGTGCACAATTATTCATAATCTTTTCATACAGGCTTCTTAATAGTAAAATTTACTGTACAGCCATCACAAAAAGATCAGCAAAGACACAAGTAGTGACATTTAGACCAGAAAAAACCAAACAACACACTGACAGAGGTCTGGTGTCATGAAAACCACTTCCATTGTTATGGCATATTTGCTTAAGGAAACTGTAAACTAGCAAACCCCAGTGAATACATTTTAACTATTAATGGTGTATTGCCATCTAAATAAAATCAGTTTTAAAAACCACAGGTCTTGTTTACTCTAATAAATAAGCCACATTAGCGCTCATCCTGTCAACTAGCTTAAAAACCCATCTTGCTTACTTTTATTCCAACAGTGGTGTTAGGTTGATGTGCTAGTGTGTTAGTTAAAATATATGTATATAGTAAATTTTATAAAGCTGGGACAGCTCACAGAATTTTTTTTTCCAATTTTAGGATAAGAATAGCAGCTAAGAAAACAATTATAATACCCATCATATTAGTCAGCTTCTTGACTGAAAAATCAAACAAAGAGCACTTCAAAGTGCATAAATTCTAACACTCCTACATTTACTTACTTCATTGAAGTGAACATCTTGCATTCCAACATCCTCCATCATTGAAGCCTCTTCATCTATGTTAGGTGTGATTACTCTGAAAGCAGTACAACCTTGCCTAAACATCCCTACCATTAAAAAAGAAAACCAGACAAATTTACTTTTCTCCACCAGGATAATTTTAGGTCATTTTGTGATGCTGGATGAGGCAGACATCATATTTAAATATACCTACCACCACATTAGCAAATTAAAATTAAAAAAATCCAGCCTCCCACTGCATGATTAGAATACTAGAACTCACACTACGGTTTAAGTAGTACTTTAAAAAGTACAAATATTAATATCTGGACTCTCACCTACCAAAATGATTACTGTCTGAATCTTCCTATTTTTAAAAATATATATATGTATATGTGTGTGTGCGTGTATATATATATATGGTATATATTAAAAAGCAAACAAACAATATATGTATGTATAAACCTGTATCCAATCTACCCCACCCTAAGTCTAAAGTAATCAAGGTAATTTTTTTCAATATTTAATTAAACTGCTGTGAAGTCATGCTGAAATTGTGTACACAAACAAGCCCTGGCGTATCAGCTTCCCCAGTCTGAACAATATGAATGGACTGACAGCAACCATATAATGGCCAAAGGAGTTATAGATATAAAAAAATCAGTCTACAAGCAAGAAAAAAGCCCCAGCAGTCTAACTTCCTTTACTGAAATAATTTAGCAAAAATGGGGTTTAGAATTTTCTAACAAGAAACCTACCTCTTTTACCCAATTCTGTTTAGGTCTTTTATAGAATATCAGATTGTTCAATTAAGAAATAAGGTTTTTTGGCTAATAACAGTATTATGAAAGCCTGAAGAGCAATCAGTAAATACTATAAAACACAAGGACTTGTACATATTTATTTCACAGCTCATTCCTGTAAAGATTCCTTCTGCTTATGTGAAGAGTTCGACCATCAGAGGTTTTACTGAAGGACTGCCTCAAATGTATGGTTTTGCTTCGCTCCTGGAAATAGCACAGGTAGAATTCTGTCCTTCTAGATTACTAGGAGGAAAAAATTTTTACATGGCAGAAGACAAAAACCTCACATCACTCAAAGGAATCACAATTTAATACAGATTATCACCCATTTATCAGTTAGATGTTATCAGGCTTGCAAGGGGACATAGTAACTTTGACAATTAACTAACTGCAGATCTGGTCTCAGAGAAGCTTCTGAAATCACTGGGGCAGACGGGACCGCCCATACACTACCCAAGCATCTGGCAAGTGGTACAAGAGGAACAGGAAAAAAAAGGCAAGACACTTCATTTTGAACTGTCACACAAAGACAAAGCTAAAAAGCTGCAGACACAAATTTGTCTGCCTACAAAAACAAAACACTAGCTCAACATCATAATCAGTCTTGAGAGATTGTTCTGGAATTCTTCTAGAGATCTATACTTCTTGATAAAAGCCAAATAATTTCTGTTTTCTCAAATCCCTCAGAATTTCTCTGATCCCATAAAAGAAAGATAGTTTTATATCCTATCTCAAGGGAGCGGACAGCTGCCAGCGCAGAACACCAAGACAGGTGAAGAAGCATTTACCTGTCAATGGTGAAGCATCCGTGGTGTTGGGTTGACCACTGGACTTGATGATTTTAGAGGTCTTTTCCAACCTTAATGATTCTGTTCTGTTCTGTTCTAGTCTAGTCTAGTCTAGTCTATGATTCTGAGCACTAGCATCACTGACTTAGCATCTGAAAATTTGTATGAAGTTATTTTGAATTTTCTGGTAATGCCACCTTTCCCTATATGCAGTGAGAGACTACTTGCTGAACACGAATGTTCATTAATTATTCACTTTAGAAAGGGCCTCATTTCAGTTATTGGCAGCTCTCATGCAAAATTAAAATTTTTGCTTTCCTAAAAATTTTACCTTCATTTGATATGCCGCCCCTTAGATATGCAAGCACGCTCTCTAACATGCAAGCATGCTATCCTGTTATGTCAGGATTTTTTCCTTGGTGAGCACTGAAGTGCCTACAAATTCCTCAGGGAAACTATAGCTTTTCCTAAGCTATAAACATTAAAGTAAGATTTCAAAATCATACCTTTTCGTGTGAGATACTCTGCAACCAGTGCTGCTACATGGACATAGCACATTGCCGCCTAAAAAAGAATAACAGTAATATTTTTGTAAATTACATTTATAATGGAACCACTGAAAGGAAGGTATATACCAGGAGCCCTGGCCTGGGACAATTTCTTCTGTTTTCGTTTTGCTGCTTTGCCGGAGATGTCCTATGACTGGTGTAAGAATTCTCCACCTCATTTATGCAAAGCAATATTTGTACAAGAGCACTCCTTGTTCACCAGAGCATCAAGTACCACAGATCACAACTTACAAGGTAAGAATGCCAGGCCATGATAAGAACAGGCAAATCTCTCTTGCGGATGTATGTTAAGTGTTTTGTGAAACAAAAGAGCTATCAATTATTCTACTCAACATTTGACAGTTCTTCTGCTAACCCGTTTTGTCTGCCTTTTGGCTACAAATCAAGAAAAAAAGGTAGGAAAAAAAAATGGTGACAGGCCATCTGAAAGTAGCAGATGAAAAAGAGATCTGACCTATGAATGGAATTTGAAGGAATTTGGTTGGTGTAGTCTGGAAAACAGAAGAAAAAGAAGAGGAACAGAGTAGTCTTCAAGTATTTGAGATGTTTTATGAAGCTGACATTGATCAGTTTTCTCCACAGAAAGGGCAGAAAAAAATTTCAAGGTTCTTTTATTAAATAGGTTTAGGCTTACAGCAAAGTGTTATTCTAACTGTAATTCTCAATTGAACAATTTACATATGGAGGCTGAAGAATTTCAGACCCTGGAGGTGAAGGAAAAAGGTAAGTTATCTGTCAAGAAATTCTCTCTAACTCATAAATGGTATTGGGTTGGGCTTGGTGATTTACAAAAGTCTTCTTCTAGTCATACAGTCAAAGATTCTAATTTTTTTAATAAAAAAAATTAAAAACAGGCCTGAGAAGGACTAAAAGAGCTTATCTTTTGAGAAAGCTGAAGTTATTTCCTTCAAAATACAAGCTAATAACAGACTGTTGTATATGTCCTCTGTGTTGCTACTGTAGAGAAGAACTCTAGCACCGAGACATGAGTAAGTAAAAAAGCAGCTACTATTTCTTGGAGAGATTTACTTGCTTACATGATGCCAAGTTTAACAGACATCTTTATGAAATCCAGTGATGTCATACAATGTAATTTACTTTCAGATGGAAAAGTCTTCCAGAATCAGAGATTCTTCCAGAATTCATTTTATAATAGCACAGAGAAATCAGATAGCTTTCCTTTTTTAAAGAAAAACCCCGCGATTTGTCAATTTTAAGAACATCAGGAATTTTTAAGTAAACAATCTGGAATAGAATTAAGTTAATTCTCTAAAGGCAACTGCGGAGGAATTCAAGGAGTGGCTTTAAGTGTTTTAAAAATATTATTGTTATCAGTTGCTAAGTAGAAGCTGTGTGTCTTCCATGGTTTGCACTGAGCATTCCTGGCTTAGTAGTGTGTCAGCTACAGTAGTTAAACAAGTATCTGGCACTAGTAATTAGAAATGACTTAGAGATACTTGGGTAGGGCAGAAAGTTATCAGTCATTCAAACTAATCCACTATAAACTTTAAACTTATGAAAAATGCTTCTTATATTACACCCTAACAACTACACATAGTATATTCCATTTCAAGAAAGATTAGATTATTATGAAGCCAAAATTAGTTCGATCATTTTCTCTTACCTCTGAAAGATCTCCATTTTTAACATGGATCCTTGCCATGCTGTCTAACCAAGTCTTCCTTAGTTCAGGTGTACTAGCGTAAGACTTTGCCAAGCTGTACTGGAGGTCTACAAGCATTTCTGGATCATTCTCATGCTCCTTCATTTGAGCTGTAGCCATCAGTACTGTACGAATCCGTTTTGTTAAATCCTTAACATCAGAGGGGAATGTAGTGTGCTAAAACATGGACAAGCCAGGTTAACAACTACCTTTTTTCCATTCTTTGCATAACAAAAAGTTGAAATGTAATTGCAAAAGATGCTATGAAAGAGTTTTCAAGCATCCTTCTACAGTATAAAAAGAAGAATAAAACCAGACCTTTATGATTCTGTCATTATTGGCACAATTATTGATGATGGAAAGAGACTGCTGAAATCTAGTTCCTCCAATTCCAACAACATCGGCAATTAACTGGCTTACTGAAATAATAACCTTGACAGAAACAAATGTCTTGTTAGTGCATATTACATGAAATACCCTTGAGGTGTACTCATGAAACAATTACAAAGGAAGTTCTGTCCTTTTAAATTGAAAGATTATTCCCTTAAGTAAAACTGTATTTTTTTTCAAAGTTACTTGTACAATAACATAGAATAAAAAAAAGCAGGCTTGTGTAAATTTAATGCACATGCACCCTCTGCTCTCAAGAATGGCTGCTAGATGAACTAGCCAGAGGTCATAAAGTAGTAAACTATTGTTCCCAGATTTGTCAGAACATGCAATTTTCTATGTATTTGACTTATTTCAGTATATTATGTGCTTGTTGCTGCATTCTTTTCTTTTTTCAGATGCAACAGGGCATGCCATTTAACAATCAAAATAACATCTACAAAGCAGAACATCTGCTACTGAGAAAACAAAAAATTATTTCCTACAAAATACAGGGCCATGCAACTGTTTCTAAGTACTTTCTTGTACTAAGTATAATTTTATTGTCACATTCTTATTCTTAGAATATTACTAGTCTTGCCTGAACGCCAAATTCTTCTTTAACATCCAACAGGGCTTTGCACACTGGTATGCAACCATACATCTACAAACACTATTTTTTAAAAAGGAAAAATAAAGAAAGTGTACTAACTTGAAGATGTGTCCTCACAAAAGACTTCTTCCCTGTGTAATCAAAATTATTTCTCATTAAGAAGTACAGTAACTGTGAAGCTTCAGTACGAATTGAACTCAGTTTGGAATTACAATACTTCAGAATTTCATAGCACAGTGCAGAACACATATCAGCTCTACCTTCATAAAATGTAGAAGGAAACTGAAGAAAAAGAAGAAAGTTATTCATTAAAAGCAGATTCAGTTCTTGATAAAACAAGCATGTCAAGAAACATACTAATATATTAATATTCCCAAACTGTGGACAATATAGACAGTTATAGTAGTTCGTGACACAAAATGATTTTTACAGCAATTCAAAGGACAAGCATTCCACACTAAATTTTTAAATAGTATACTGTTAACTAAAGAACTGAATAAATACTTGAAGATCAATTATTTTTAAACTTCTTACCTTATAAATAAGTGCCCTTAAAGCAATGAAGACATTTTTCAATGCTGTTTCAGACTGATTCTTTTGAAGGAAGCAGAGGTATACATCAAATACTTTCTTCATCAGTGGATTATGCCCGTGATCAGTCAGTAGTTGGTTCTTTAAATTGACAGTGAGAATTTAGGAGTTTTGTACAGTGATGCATTTATAATATTCTAAGAACATACATAGATCATCCGAAAGCAGGAATTAAAATAAAGAAAATAATCCTCATAGTTTGACCAAGATATCTAATATTACAGACATATTTGAATATTAATTAGCTATTTCTAACATGTCATTAGTCTTGTTTACAAAGAAAGTCTTGGCTTCTGAATCAACTTACAGAACACAACTGTTTTGAACAGCTGTTAATTAAATCAATCACTATTAGCAGTTTTTTGAGAGGCACACTCAAAGTATTAACACACTTTGGTTACATTGGCTTTAGCAGCTCAGGCAGTGGAATTTTCTCATAGCAGTACCTCCTACTACAATGCCCTCAGAAAAACTTGCCCCAAACCAAGCCTCCACCCACTTACCATCCTTCATTACAGTCCTAGAACTGAAACTGGAAGGGTTCTTAAAGACAAAGATAATAGTCACTTTTCAGAGTTTGACTTGCATCAGTACTCCAAAGCTCATTCTGGGACGTGCAATACACAGAGTTACTCTTGATTTCTGTATCACCAACAGCTGCTTTCAATCTATTTTTTTTTAAATCTGGTCTCCTCCAATTTCTCTAGCACAGGTACTGGGTACTTTTAACAGGTTTTACTGTTTCCGTTTTTGCTCTGGGGACTTGTTTTCTCCCTTTGTCCATAGAGCACATACTCATAGGCTCCTATTGGACTCTAGGACAAAACAACGAGCTTTCTCCTATTACAAATATCAAAATAGGTTAATCAATTCAGGGATTGCTCAGTCCAGCCCAGGGAGTCCCAAAGAGAGAGGACCATGTTAAGTTTTGCTCCCTCTGACTTCACTGGCCCTCCAACACGAATTCTGCTAGGTCTCGCACCTTCGGCAACACCCCTCGGCACACTCCGCTATTCCTTGTCACTACTATGTACAGGCACCCAAACAGTAGAGAATCATAGAGTGGCCTAGGCTGGAAGGGACCTTAGAGATCATTTTAATCCAGCCTCCCTGTCGCCAGGGACACCACCTCTTGACTACATCGGGCAACACATGGGGAACGAACGGGAATGCTGCAAGGCAGCACCATTACTATCTTAAGTAAGTTTTAAGCTAATATTAATTCAAATAACCAAGTTTAAAAATTTTTTTAAAAAAGATTCCTGAGGCTCAGCATAGACCTGGGCTCTTGTAGCATGCCTTAAACTCTCTCAAACATGGAAGAGATGCCTAACTGCAGACATCTCCTTTTCTACTCATGGAGATGCAGAAGAAATTCTTCAGGCTAAAGAAGTTCAGCACAGCCCTAGGCATTCCAGGTGTTCCTCAGTATTAAACTAGATGTATTAAAGCCATTCTGATAAGATCTCAATGTGTTTTCAAGGTTTGTGGATGAAGAGATACAAATGCTTGCAGGAGACCAAAGATCTCCAAATGCTATGCAGTGAAGCCACAGACAGGACATTTTAGAGGAAGCTAGACATATATATAAGCCATGTGGACACAGGAAAAAAGTTTTGTCTCTTGGAGCAGCAATACAGATCTCTGTAGATGATCCAAATACCTAACTGCAAGTTCTAAAAAATGGTAAAGCCTATTGCTTCCGGAACTATAGCAAAATAAAGAAATGTTGCCTTACAAAGCCCTATCCTTATGAGGAAATTGATACAATATTGTTTCTTCAGATGTCCCAGCATCAGAGGTAGGTAGCTCACTAAAACCACTTAAGAGTAGCAGGAATACACACAGGATCAGTTAAAATTCTACAAAGAGGCAGACATGGGACTTCCCTGTTGTAACAGATAACAGAGATCTGGATTCCCACTAGTGAAAGATGCTCTTGAGGAAAAAAAAGTTATCTGGGCTTTTATATCATATGCTAATTATTCCCAAAAGAAAATTGGTGTTACTGATCTAGTGGCTTTCTGTGAGGGAGTGACTGCACCAGTGGACAGGGGAAGAGTTATGGATGTCATCCATCTGGACCTCTGTAAGGCCTTTGATGTGGCTTCCCACAACATTCTTGCCCCTAAATTAGAAGCAATGGTTTCATGAGTGGACTGTTTGATGGACGAGGAGTCAGCTGGATGGCTGTGTCCAAAGAGTTGCACTCAATGGCTCAACATCCGAGTGGAAATCAGTAATGAGTGGTGTCCCTCAAGGGTCTGTATTGGAACTAGTACTATTTAGTATTTTCATCAATGATCAAATACATCCTCAGCAAGTTTGCAGATGATACCAAGTGAAGTGATTTGCTAGAGGCTTCCCTGTAACATGCCATCCAGAGGACCTGGACAGGCTAGAAAACTGGGCCCGTGTGAATCTCATGAAGTTCAATAAGACCAAGTGCAAGGTCCTGCATCTGGGCTGGGGCAATCTCCAGTAGCAATATAGAGTGGGAGATGAATGGATTGAGTGCAGCCCTGTGGAGAAGGACTTGGGGATACTGGTAGATGAAAAACTGGATATGAGCCAGCTGTGTGCTTGCAACCCAGAAAACCAACTGTCTCCTGAACAAGTGTGACAAGTCCGTCAGCAGGTTGAGGGAGGTGCTCCAGCTCTGTGGTCGCCAGTTAACATGTTACAGCAAGTCCACAGGAGGGCTACAAAAACGGTCAAAGAAGGGGAACGTTTCTCCTGTGAAGACAGCCTGAGGGAGCTGAGGTTGTTCAGCCCGGAGAAGAGAAGGCTCTGGGGAGACTTCATTGCAGCCTTTCAATATATAAAGGGTACTTACATGAAAGATGCGGAAAGATGTTTTTACCAAGGCTATAGTGACAAGACAAAGGGCAACAGTTTTAAACCAAAAGACAGTAAAAGTTTAGATTAGACATATGGTGGAATTTTTTTTTTTTTTTACAGTGAGTGTGGTGAGACACTGGAACAGGTCACCAGGGAAGTTGTGGATGCCCTATCACTGGAAGTTTTCAAGACCAGGTTGGCTGGAGCTTTGAGCAATCTGATCTGGTGAAAGATGTCCCTGCCGATGGCAGGGGTGTTGGACTAGATGATCTTTAAGATCCCTTCCAATCCAAAGCAGCTTATAATTTTACTATTTTATATATTTTAGTGCAGTTGATTGAATAGAAACTCCCGATTCTCCTATCTGTTTTGTTTGGATCTTGTAGACTATTCTGGTATATTCTTACTTATCGTCTCAACACACTACATACAGAAGGACTGTCATTCAAAGTGTGATGGGCAGTTGGTAACTGCAAGATTCATGTTCATTCTTTATATCTTTA
Organism: Apaloderma vittatum; assembly: GCF_000703405.1. Lineage (NCBI taxonomy): Eukaryota > Metazoa > Chordata > Aves > Trogoniformes > Trogonidae > Apaloderma > Apaloderma vittatum. Next base: position 40,432 of record NW_009734385.1, on the reverse strand, counting down.
AAACTAAGTAATCTAAGTTTTGATTCTGTCATGAAGTCTGTGGACAGAACTGGTTCTAAACTCCTATCTAATTAAACTACTAATAAAAGGAATCTCATTATAAATAAGCTCATGTCTTCATACCTAGATTAAAAATAAGGCACTAAATTTGAATCTTCAAGCAAGGATCTGGATACATCATCCTAACTACGGGAGAAACAAGCTAGAGCTATCATTTTTCCTTTTTATAGCTTCACCTTTAATGCTCAAAAAACAGACAAGAGGGGTATGCAAGTGGCCATGCTATAAAAATATTCCACACGAGAGCTACAGTAACTGATACAATTAAAAAGAAGTCTTATTACTGGACAAATTGAAATAAAGTCACTGAAAATGAACAAACACAGACTACTGTTAATTAATGAGTGACAACATAAGAAGAAGCCAAGCTCAATACAAAAGTCTGATGGTGTCCAGTTACAAATTATGATTTTGCCATACACTAGATCTTTCACCCCACATGGCTTTTAAAAGACAGTTTCACCACTAATATTAGATAGACATTAAAGCTTCTAGAAATATTTTCAGGTGGTTAGGATAAGGAAGGAGCTTTTCCCACAGATTACTGCTGATCCAATAAGGAGTCTGTCTGCAAGTGTAATTAAAGGCAAGACATTTTGCTGCGGGAGGTTATCAGCTTTTACATGACAAAATAACGAAATACGATGCTAGGAATGTTAAAAATACAGTGCAATATTAATAGACTATATTTATAAATATAATTTTGAAAATAGTTTTTTATGAAAGATGTTAGCACCAAGTCAGGAACAAACCTTAAAAGCCATTGTGAATAATGACAGAGTATCCAGAATTGTAAGGCAAACTTCAGTGGCAATATTGGCTTCAAGTAAAGACTGGTGAAGAACATCTGCATCTGAATGGCCATAGCCTACAGAAATTCCAAATGAAGTGTAAGTGCTGGGTATACTTATTTCAGTGTTGTTTATTTCCAAAAGACGTGCTGAACTAGGAGAAGATTTAAAGTAAAAAGCCTGACAGAAGTTAGTATTCAATACAGAAAAATAATCCATATGCATTTAAATATTTTTCAGATATGTGCATATAGTTATTCTAGCATCATTTGCATAAGATCAGAAAGTATATTAAGTACAAATGTCAACAACAGAAGCATTAAACAGCAGCTAAACAATAAACGTCTGATGTTTCATATATATGTGTATGTTCATATACATGTGTGTGTATATATAAATGTACACAGTTATATATACACATATATATTCTTAAAATACGTAGTGCAGTAGGATGGAGTTACAGCTGAAAATATGCATGGGCAATTTAGTGATGTTGCAATGATCTCATGAAGTCAATCGTAAGTCAACCGTTATAAAAATACAAAACACTAAGAGTTGAAGTAAAGCAATCGTAATTTTATGCAGCTGAAGATCCAATTAATTAATTAATTCTACCCTGTAGCAATACCATGCTATAAAGTCCATATTTAAGCAAAATATTCCATCACTTGTAGCTTCATTTTGTATTTAAATAATTTAAAAAACATATCCTGCTTCTGTACTGATTATAATATCTTGTTTATGTCCTCCAACACAAATCTTTATGAATCAGATCAACAAAATGTGCCCTGGTTGCTTTATAAAAATGTAGTCGAGGTCACGTTTATATGTTAGATTTACAGTCAACTTCACATCACCAGATCAATGGCAAGTATGACAAACTTGTTGAGACGAAGGAAAGAAGAGACGAAATGATGTATTCTTGTACAATGACACCTGGCCACTTCTTTCTGCCACCTTCTTGCTTTCTTGGCTGAACTACGAATGCATACCCACAACCAACACTTTCTTTAGATTTTTGCATTCTTTCTGTTCAGAAGTAGACTCTTTTCCTATCATCTTTTGCATTCTCTCTGCCTCCACCTCTTCCTCATCCCACACATTTTCTTTGTGGTTTCAATCTAACTATGCCCTTCAGCTCTGTAGTCACAAAAAGGAATGACTGGTCTTTGGAAGCAAGTTGCACAACAGCCATTTGCCAAGTATTTTTCTTTCAGCAAAAGTGGTCTTTTCCTTAAAGAAATTAAAAGAAAAATCTTTTTTCATAGCAATCACCTTTGGGTAATCAGAAATCCTTAAGTTAGGTTTCTGTAATGTTGAAGATAACAAAAGATGATGTCTCTTTTGAGAACTGCAAATATTTCGTAAAGAAATAATTTGTTTGCTCTTCCAGATAAGAAGAAAGGTGCAAGGTTTATTACAAATACTAACCAACAACTGTAGTCAATGGACAGGATTCCAAATAGCTCAAATTTTGTTCTTCACATAATGTAGAACAATTTAGAACATAATTACATAATACATAATTTAGAACAATTACTCCACATTACTCACAGATTGATTACTCAGCATTATTACACTAGAGTCAGAAGTTCTGGGCACGATGTAAACTTGAAGGAACATTCAGTTGGGTTAAGAGACTGATTTAGCAGCGCTTTTTCCATATACGTGCTAAAAACTATTATTTTAGAGAAGCTAATATTGTATTAGTCACGTAGAACTAACATACTTGATTCTATTTTTCGCATGTAACTTCAAAAGCTACAGAACTTCAACTACCACGTGTAATGCGGACACCTCCTTGGACATGCACACAAGCATGTACTCATACACTCACACTACTGCAGAGTAACTGCATTTAAAACCATCAAGGAACACTGAAAATGGGACAATCTCTAATGACTACGAGCTTGACAATGACTACATAGTGCTGTAGCAGATACATAACTCTCTTTTTTATCTCTCTCTCTCTCTCTCTCTCTCTCTCATATCTATATCTATCTATATAGAGATATATCTATCTTATTTCAGTACATTTGCATGCCACTATTCTACTGACCCTCCTCTTCCTCCTGCCCCAACAATATATATCTACATTCTTCTAGTTTGCATCGGGATGCTTTATAAATTTGAACAAAGGGCTAACTTTTTTCATGCGTAATCACAAAACTATACTGAAATTCCTCAGAGATATGAAATATCACACCATGACTTCAGTTCTATTCCTTGCTTAATTGATTAGAAAGGGAGAAATTAAGTTTAGAGTTTACATTTACGGATAACAATCTTGCCAAAGAATCATGATTTTGGACACAAGTAAAGCAGCTAGTTCTACCAGATACATCCTTCCTGTATGTATCCCATTCAGGATACAGACATGACTTGTTCAAGTTCTGAAACCTGCTTTGGATGCATGATACAGGCAGGCTACCAACAAAAGAAAACTAAAAGTTAGATGACAACAATAAGACCAAAGATATAAAAATCAATTTCACATTCGACATGGCTTTTACAGCAACATATTTTCATTTTATAAAACCCTGGTCAACATAAGGAGCAATATCCTGATATTCCTCAAATGTCCAACTAAAAAAATTGGTATCACTCTACACAAAATTATCTGAGTGAGACAACTTCCTTCATAATTACCTTCAGATGGAAAAGAACAGAAAGCTTATTTTTTTACATAAGCATGCATTTATTAAAATCTTTCAGCTCATTGCTTCCTAAAAACCAACAAACTTTTCCAAGTTCTGAAAATATGAAATTGCTTTGCATAGGGCTCAGAAACAGATATGCTATTTATTTCAAAGCAATTATTTTTAAAAAATCAGTCTTTATCTACTATGTATTCTACCTTACTGAATATGTAGTCCCATAGCGTAAAAGTTCGTTCTTTTGAGTATCAAAAACCACATAGAAATTATGATAGAGCAGCAGCAGACTGATTACAAGGAAAAAAGGAAAAGCTACTTGCACAGCGATATATAGGTTTCTGACATTTTTAGAATCAAAGGATCACATTTCTTAAACTGGCATGAGAATGCATTTATAAACAGAGAGTTTTGGTGGGATTTTTTTTCCCAGTTTTCCACTATGTGTTATGTCTTGTGCAATTAGGCTAACTGTCACTATATATTTCAGATAACGAGCCAAAAGATTTTAAGGAACAGTTAGATATGCTTTGGGAAATAAAAGGATGAACATAGTGAACATACAGTTAACTCAAATAATTGCTTTACTACTGCACACTATTCTTTTCAGTACCAGTGTTGTATTTTACTTGATTAGTCAACCAGTTTCATTGGCTTTTGAAGCTGAAAATTGAAAAATGGTGCTTCAGAATACTCTACACACAGTATAATTTGCAATTTAAGAGCAGCATGTTTAAAAAGATAGGCCACAAGCAGATTTAGTTTTCAATACAGCAGTCTTATAGAAGCTGACTTCAACCTGATTAAATCTTACCATTGTCTACAGAAATTCCAAGAATACTTGATATCTTTCTCACACTGAAAACAGAAAAATCACTTCATTATTGGACGCTTTTTCACTCCCAGACAAACCAAATCATGGGCTTCACAATCTCCATAGAAATTCTAAGAAACTTAGTTCTCCTTAGGGGATGTCAAAACATGGAGATATGGTCAGAGTGCATATTTTTACTTTTAGACTAATCATTTGTAAGATCAATAGGAAGAAAAAAATAAAGCTTAATAAAACAAGTAGAAAAAAAATTAAATTTCGTTACTACATGCAGCACAAAGTTATAAGTGCATATAATTAAAAAATTTATAATAAAAGTTCGAAATAAGCTGTAGTTAACCACACTCCATGTTATGGCATCAGCCAACATTGATTGTTCTATGATAAAGCAGGGAACAGACCATTGACTGATTCCAGCTATTCATTTGACCTAGAATAATAAAAGTCATTGAAATGCACTGGTGTGGCTCTAGGACCTGCCTCTGGTGTTGTGGTACTGGTTGGGGATGATGAATGTTACCATGTCATGGAGACTTACTGTGGTTAAAAGTGAGAGAGTTATCCAGGCTGCTCAGCTGCTGCAATCTGGCATGCATCATCCCTGTTCTGTTACGGGAAACAGGCAATGTCTGAGATTTTCGATCATGAACTATGGATCCCAACCCCTCCTGGTTCCTGCAAGATGGGTGAAATGGGATAGAAGCAAAAGTTAGACATGTCAAACTGCAGCAAGACAGGGAGTGTTAGTTAAGCACAAGAAGTTTCATAGAAAGAATGATAATGCAACCTATTTCCTGTTTTATTTATAAAACAAAAATAGGTGGCTTAAAAAAAGCAGCACAGCAAACTCTTTCTTAAAATCTCAAAGCGCGAAAGCAAAAGCACGCAAGCAGTCACTCCTGAAGCATTAAATTTACTCCAGAGCTTTTGAGAACATAAATATTTCAGGACAAAAATATTCTGAAAATATTCAGAACCCCAAACCAAATCCTCTATTTTGATTGAAAAAAAATTTAGAAAGGGGACAGAGTGGTAAAATTAGAAAGCATACATGCAACAGAGAGTGGGCATTAGCAGAGGTATTATCATCTTACCCAAGCAGGAAGGGAGAAGAGCCATATACTTTGTTAAACTTGCAGCAATCAAGTGAAGAAAACAGAAAAGTGATCTGTGTTAGCAATCAGTACAGGCTAACTTCCTACTGTGTACCACCACCAGAGCTGATGAAAAATGAAAACCAGTGCTTGAATTACAGAATCCCCTGTTCCCTCTCATTCTGTCACTTGCGTATTTTAAGAGTACATGCACTGATTGTGAGATGCTTTGGCGCAATGACTATGTGAGAGACCAGAAAGCTACACTGATTGGGAAAATTCAGTATCTCTGCAAAACACAGAGGATTTCTACAGTTTGATGTTTTTAGCATTAACACATAGTGCACAAACTAGGTGATCAGTAAACAAAAAAAATAAGTGTGGTAGTCTTCTCTACTAACTAGTCAAATAAATTATTTTGAAGATTTTTTTTCCAAAAGCCTGAAAATTACAGACTCCTGTAAATTCAAGAGTTTGAAGTACATTTAAACATAAAGGTTACAATCAAAACCTGTCCTGGTTTGAGCTAAACAAAACGAGTTCTGCTCAGTGATTTTAATTTTCAGCTCAGTCTCTTTTAAGAGGCTGCACTTCCTGAAGTTAACAGCATGTTTTTGCAGACAGTGACTGCTTCTAGCAGTGATAACACCTGATGTTTACAGTTACTGCCTGCGATGAGTATGCAGAAAGGTTCTTGCTTGTACTTATGCCTCTTGTGACCAAGGCCACTGCTGGCTCTTGTGTGCCACGCTGGGGGTGCTGGGAATTAAAAGCAGTCACAAGGAAGTAAAAGGTTGCATCTCTGGGGAGGAACAGGACAGGTGACCAATGAGTATTCCCATCCATATACAACATGTTCAGTATAAAGCTGAGAAACCCAGATTTATTTTGGCATTTCATTTTTTTAAGGTACAGGAACAGCAATGAGATTTTTTTTCTGAAAAATCTACAGGAAGATAGTAAAGTCTGTTGTTTGTAGAAAGAGATCTACATACCATTAAATCTAAATTAAAACCAGAAAAGCTAACATTTTAGTTTAAGTGCTTTACCACCCAACATTCAGAACAACTTTCTCAATGAGATCAAGAGGGCCAGTATTTCAACCCCACAAGTTTAATTACAACAGTATTACCATGACAAACATAGTATAAGGCCTAAACAGGTTGCTATATTTTGTTCTACTGAAAAAATAGTTCACACTGAAAACCACATTAATGCAAAGATATTCAAATAATTTAGTATGTGTTTCTGACTCCTGCAGATTTTCTCCTAAACAGCCTTCAACGGGAACATAGAGGTATGCAATGGTACTTCTGACTTCAAACTGAAAATAGCAGCATTGGAACAGTCACTACTCATCCTTTAGTAAACACTATATATAAAATTTCTAAAACATTTCAATAGACAGGGTTTTATAGTCAAGTGAATAAAAAAACTCCAAATCCTACTTTTTTTCCCCCAAAGGGGAAAAATGCTGTAAAAGACAGCATTTAGGGGGTGGATTTTAAAATAATTGATAATAAACAAACACACGCATATATCACTCTCAAAAGGACTTTCAGACAGGATACAGATTTGTTAATATAGTAACCAGTTACTTCGACCAAACTGTTACACATCATCTCACAATAACTCTACTCATGCAATTTATCTGTAATAGAGATTCAAGGAATATTGTACACACTATTATTCCTAGTGAATGAGGCAGTGAAATTTAGATTCCACACAGTACCTGGCTATGTATCGTTTTCCCATGTACTGGAACTGATGTAAGCATACTCTGTGGAAAACACATAAGTCAGAGAAGCAACACTTAAACCAATCTTTTTTAGATTTCTGTACATTAGAATTATCCACTATCTTTTTTGTTGACCTTCAATGTTATAAAACTTCTTTATTTATCAGACCTTTAAAATGCCCTTTAATTCCCCAAGCTGAGAAAAAGTAAATGTGGCTCTTTTGAAATCAGTCACAGAAGGTTGTTGTTTTGGGCAAACTGGGATTAAAGCAAAAGGCTCATTAAGGCTTCTTACAGAGCACACCTATCTCAACACTATGAATTAAAACAGCTAGTGTGACTCTAACAGTGTCAATGTAGGAGGATCAAATGGTGAAAAAACCCAAATGCCTTAGGAACCTGTACAGAGCAAGTTCAAGTTGAAGCAATACATTTTGCTTTTTTTCTCCTTGGCCTAAACTCTCTCGGTTACAGGTTGAGTTTTGTTTTGTTGTTTAAGGTCTGCAGATTGCAGGATAACGTCCAACAAGGCTTCTCACAGAACTACTTTCTAGAGGGAATCTACTTTTACATTGAAGATAAAGGCAAATCTCCCAAAACAATTTTTCATTCAGAAATACCTACACTTCAATGTGAAGTTATATTTTAAAGAATCATAAAGATTCAGATGCAACAAGAAAGTATAACCTAATACACCAGGTGCCTCTGCCTGTTTTCACAACTGGTAAGCACATAACACTGATGACTAATAATCTAGAGATCACACTTTCAAATCAAGAAGACTCGTGTGAATGGAGGCTGTAATAATGATTTTATTTTTGTCTTTTTTGGTTTGTTTGTTGGGAAACACTTTAAGTCATTATCCTGATAATTCAGAAAACTTCACACAGCTTCCCTTATCCATCAGGTAAGAATACTCCGAAACTTACGCTTTAAAGTGTAAATCCTAACTGAAAGCAGCTTTTCAGGTTTCTCTGCCATGTGCCAGTTGTGAATGAGGGAGAAGACAGGCAAACAGTCTTTTCAACTCAGCTTCATTTTACACTCAGTCCTTAAGGGGATTAGTTATCCCCAAACTGTGGAGTTAGAACGGTGTTTGCCTCCCCCAAACTTGTGACTCTGTTTGCAAACTAACCTCAGTTCCCCTTTCACAGAATCACAGAATGTTAGGGGTTGGAAGGGACCTCGAAAGATCATCTAGGCCAACCTCCCTTTCTGGTACCTTCTTGTCTTTTTTAGATTCTAAGTTTTTCAGTAAAAGTTCTTTGTATGGGGAGTACCTACCTACCAGAAACACTGACTTACTGAGGTAATGATAAACTACTGTAATGACTTGTATTAATAAAAATCACCATCAAAACCAGTTATCTGCATTGGCCAGATGCAGAATGTAGAACTGGAAGAAGTATACTTTCATGAGCCTTGTTCCTGCTTTAGTTTAAGGAACAGTGATATCATCCACTACACTAACAAGATGGAAATTTTAATCTGTATTCCATATACTGCTATAGTGAAGGGAACCACCTTTGATAATTAGTAATTTGAGATTACTGATTTGATCACCAACTAGTACTACCCAGCCCTTAAATAAGAAGTATCTAATGGCAGAATACTGATCGTTACTGATTCTGTACAGCTTACACATCAGGCTTCAGAAGTCTACTAAGCAGGCTCATTTACTTCTAAGTGGGCTCACTCTGTCTCTGGTACAATCAATAAAACCACTATTCACAATATATTCCTAAAATAGATTTTGAGCAGCACATTCTATTACACATTTAACAATATTACATTGACTGAGACTCTCACAACAGAAACAAAGGAAAGGAGTCCTTGTGAAACAAGTAAGGTGAGCAGAAAGGCTTCTGTGGTGCACCGCTTCAAGCAAACAGTGCCTTCTCCACTTTTTATTAATGTATCGTGAATGAGTTCTCATGAACAAACACATAAGAGGACAGTTCATATCCCTTTGTTTCTGAAGTCAGGCAATTCAATCTATTTTGACATGCACCCATATAATTTCAGCAGTTACGAGATGCATTTTAATGCAGATGCGTAACAAGGTTTCTCTTCCTTGAGTGCAGCAATATTCCGAGCACTACTCACTGTTCAGGAATTTCCTGAGATCACTTCTCTACAGCCTAATTCCAGAAACTATCATGGAATTGGACAGACTTTCAATCAGGTTAAGGACTTCTAAACAGACCAAGATGGCAGCATTTCTTCAAACAAATAAACAAAAACACGTATCCACACTTAAATCCACACTCATTTTTAACAGCAGAGCAAAACACACGATTTTATGACAAGCTCAACAAAAATCTTACTCTGTAATCGTGAAAAAGTCCATGAGTTCAGATTTTGTAGCCTTGTTCCAATATGTAAACAATGCGTCTAGGAAAATGAAAAATATTTTAAAAAAAGACAAAGGTAGTAAAACTACTAAGTAGAACAGTTAACAGTTCTTAGATTTCAGATAATGAGGATTGAGATAATCTAAAAATGGCTTGCAGGGTACAGATAACCATTACTATTTAAAGTTTTCCTTGAAGTTGATTATAGAAACACATATACCAATTCTCCAAACATATTTCTACAATTAATCTATAATATTCCCATACAATTCCATACTTTAAATAGTAATAATTGCGTAATCAGTAGTAACTATGGCGTTGTAAAAATACAAGACTTCAGAATACTTTGGATTGTTAGTCCTATAACCTGCTTCTTTATAGTATAGATTGGTCTCAATATTTTTAAAATTAAGATTTTTTTCTTTTTTAATTTGCAGTGCTTTATTATGGATAGTTTTTCAGCACAAGTTTAAGATGTTTTTTATTTGTACAGTCCAAAAAAGGCTATTTTTTAGAAAGCTTGTATTTACATAGGCAAGACTTGTTCTCTTCTACTAAAAATATTCAAAATTAGCTAACAATTTCAAAATTACAAAGATATATGGCCAAGTTTGACACTTGTTCTTTTCCAGGAGAATTAAGACCAAAGAATCCCCACTTACGCAAACTTAAACTTTTTAGAAATTCTGACTGATTTTTACAGATTTTCAGTCTAAAATAGTGAAAAAGATATTTCAGAGTTTATTTATTCTTGGTAATTAAAATGCATAAAATAATATCAATATAACGACTTTAAAATCTAATGGCATGACTGGATATTTAATACTTACTAAAATTTCAGTTCTCATTCTTGATTAAGTGGCATAAGAAATTAAGAGTTCAAGTAGTATGTAAACTTCATTTTTAGAAATTAACATCAAAATAGGCACAGAAAATAAATGAAGTACTTCCGATATGTTTAGCATAAACTGAAATTCAGTGTTTTTACCAGAAGCAACTTGTCCTCTTTTTTAAATACTGAGCAGGGATCAGGATGATTCTGAGTTGTATGATCCTAGTCAAAAATGAAGATTTACCGCTCATGCAGTATTTCTATACCTCTGCAACCTTCTCCAAAATAGTAAGACTCTTCCAAAAATTCAACAGATCATCTCACAAACATCCCAGGAGAATGAAGAAGAACTACCATGCCCATTCCAGAAACACGATCAAATCATTTGTTCCCTGTTATACAGGAAATTCTGCAGAATGGAGGAATGGACTAGGTCGAGACTCTTGTGCCGACCAGTGACTGTTCTTCACCTTCATTTTCCAAAAACTGGGCTGTAAAATCACACACACTTACTTTCTTACCAAGTCTTTTAGTTAACCTCACACTTTGAACAAACAATGAGTATTTAATGCTTACAAGGTTTCAGTCAGAGGTCAATTTGATCAATCACACGTATTTGTAAAATGCAGCACAGCATGGTACCTACATCTACAATATTTTGCAAAGGTATTAAAATCACAGGCATAAATCCAACACATGATTTTGAATTTATGAAAAATAGGTGGAATTACCTACCTTCTGACATACTTCTTAAAATATGAAGGAAACACATGAGCAGACTTTTGATCTCTGCTTGGTCAAGTTTGTCATACCGAACTACAGAACTTCCTAAAGTACTGCTCTGTTGGTTCTGAAATGAAAACAGACACATTTCGGCTGAAGACTCCTTAAACTGTTAATAAACTAAAATGCTTTAAATTGCTTTATTAATTCCTGCAACAGAAAAAGGATCTTGGAATGGAGACAAAAACATTTCAAGTAGATAGGTCACTACAACAGGCACTGTATACATGAAGTATACCAAATTAAGCCTCTTTACCTTTACGGTTTGTTTTTTCCTTCTTTGTATGATTCTTTCCCCAGAGGGAGGATTAAGAGGAAAAGTTATGTAACAGTGATTACTAATTAGACTAATTATATATAGATACCCACATCATAGAAATCAGGCATGGCTTTTCTGCTTAGATGAAATACTTTAAAAATAAATACTACTGTTAGGTTATATATGCTCCTTTGCTTTTGAAGAGACTTTATGCTGAACTGTAGACAGAACTGATTCTATAAAACTCCTTTTGTATTGGCAAGTGAATTGCCCTTGCGTAAAAATAAAGAAAAAAACAACTTTCAGAATGCGTACCACTAGAAAAGTAAAAATTAAATTGTAAGAATATATGAATTGAACTTTAGGCAAAGCTTTATCTGTAAAAGAATAATTTCCACACAATCCAGTGGTACAAAATCCTTAGTCTAAGGCTTTTACAGACACACTATATAAACGCTGTTCAAAGAATAAATTATGCCCTTTTTCTTTAGTGTTTTTTTTAGTGGCCAATTCTCACTTCCAACACGAGGCCACTTACGCAAATAGAAAATGAACGAGAAGTTTAATAAGTTTTCCGTAAAGTTAACAGTCAGGTACAACTGATCTGTGCAACTCTGTTTCCTACAAGAAAGCTGGATTATCTTGGGTTGATCACCTTTTAAAGGTACATACTGGTGTTGGAAGAAATCCTTCACATCAAAATCGGAAAAAATAAAACTGCAGACTCATGGGAGAAAAGTACTTGGTTCCACAAAGAAAACAAGAAGTGCCAATACCTCCAGGGTAGAACAACCCTTCCAGGAACACTCCGCACTGAAAGCGGGAGCCATGGCTAATCCAGGAGGGAACATTTCAGAGCACACGCATCAATTGTGTGCTGACCGCTCTAACGCATTCTGGGTAAAAGGAAAGAATTGCTGTCCTAAAACGACCTGCGTAGATCTATCATGTACCAGCCACTAATGCATGCTCAAGTAAATCGAATATGAAATTATGCTTAATACTAGCCTGAGTTACTGTAATTTAGGAATAAATGGGCACCTATATAAGCCTAATTATTGCAGTCTAAAGATCTCATCAGCTGTTTACATTTGAACACGGAGATGCTACTATACAGCTTTATGAGTACTGAAATAGAGCTGGCAAATAGTGAGTGGCAGAGCAGAAACAGAATTTGAGTTGCCTAGACTTTCAGATACTCTCCAGAGCACTAGATAATACTCCCTGTGAAATAGGCGATGGATAAAAATAAAATAGTACACGGATAAAACCAGAGCTATAGCTACTCACAAGCTTAATTTGAAATCATGTCAATAACCTATAAAGTATGCACATATTAACATAGAAACTGATATACTTCCAGCCAATTTTGATTCCACAAGTATAGTTCTACAGGCTACTCTGAAAGAAAGTTAGAACAAAAACACGGCTCTTCAGTAATGAAATCAAGCAATGAGCAAAAACTTGAAGATAACGTGCACTGAAAAACTGCTCTAGTAGAAAGAAAGTCTGGAAAGAAACAAATAAGAAACCAGGAGTAAGTAATGTTCAGGGAAAACATTAACAGCATGCAAAACATATATCCTTTATTACCTAAATTGGCAGACCAGAGCATAATTTTCAAAGGATGTTGACTCCTTTGAAAACCCATTTACTTGGTAAAAACACTACACATCAGCAATTAACAACATGACAACTAAGTAATAGATGACAGCATTGCCATTTAGCAACAGTGTATACACAAGATATTTCTTTATTTACTTGGTCAACATCAAGAAGATTTTTTAGTTCTATTTACATTAAAGATCCTGAGACTCAAATTCTGCTGATATTTAAGCTGATTGGATTTTTACGCTTAAATTAAATTATGTACATGAACTATCTCAGGTTTGGCATTTAAAGGTATTTTACATGGTTATGTATTTGTACATCTTTGGCTTGAGAATCAACTGTTGCAAAGAAGTGGCAAAACTACTGATCACACACTTCACTCAGAAGCTTAACTATACCAAGCACAAAAACCAAATACTTCTGGTGACTGAAGAGAGAAAGCAGCATGCAAAATTTTCTCTGGCAAAGCTGGAATTGTCAGAAGTGAAAAATCCATAGTAACACGGTTTTTCTTTGCAGGGTGAGAATTTTCTTCTTCTTCTCCATTAGGGTGCAAAGCATGAGCAGAGTGCCTTCTGAGAAGCTTCTCTCTCTGCCACACGAAGGCATGTCAGAGTCAAGGGGAAAAAGTTAACATGTTGTGACTTGCACAACAAAATCAAAGAAAATGAAATGTGATCAGTATCAACACAAGCTCTAGAAAGACACGACTGAATACCTCAGAGCCACTGCAGCCAGAGCTCCTAATTCGTAACAGCTTTAATGTGAAATGATTTAGAAAAGTCAAACTAATATAAAACAAATCACCTAGAGAATGCGTAGCAACTTTTTCTTCAACATTTTAAAAGTGCTACAGATATTGTGTATAGAACAGGATGGAATGGAGGCCTCCACAAAAATCAAATACGCTGTCCTAACCAGAATTCGGTTCTCTCAAGTGAAATTCAATACACTTCATCTAGTGCCTTTACCTAGCAAAGGAAACAACAACTTGCTTATGTCTTTACTTTGAAAAAGCAAAACAGCTTAACAAACGCAATGCAAGAATAGTTCTTATGATAAATATTTTACAAATGAAAAACATATGGAAAATACTGCTCTACAGTTATTCTATAAAGGTAATTCCCAAAAGAGATTAGAGAAGTTCACTCCTACGAGAATTAATATGAAATTTTAGGAATACACTTTGCAGTTTTTTTATTTTGACTTGGTTTTCTTACCTTGTCAAGAGAATTGCTCTTGTCACTCTGTCTTTCTGGAAGACTGTTTCCCGAGTCTGTACTTATAAGAGAGCCTCTTGAGTCAGCATTCCTCACGGTATTAATATTCGGAGTTGATGTGGTATATGGAGAAGCTAAAAAAAATCCAAAACAATATAAAACCCTCAAAAAATACATATACTGAAAAAGTCACTCCATAGTTTAGTCAGACTTCTCAAACCATCATAATACGTATACATTTTTTAGGAAGGTTCAATTCCATTTAGTTACTTTAATGAAGATAAACTTTATTCTAGAGTCTCAGCAAAGTAAAGATGTATGTACTTACAAAGACTTGTGTGCAACTACATACACATATGCATAAAAAATACATACACACTTACACAGAGAAGCAAAAAATCTCCCCTTCCTCACCTTTATCTCTTTTTTTTTTTTTTGACACAGCTAATTACAGCAGACAACAAATAGAAAGATATATTAATATGACAGACAGGAGGATGGCCACAGGTGGGGCACAAGCAGCACCTCGCTTGGAGGTGGTCTCTAACACCACGTACAAAATCCTGGATTCTGGCACTCTTGCCGTAAGTGACTAAGTCCGGTCTTGTCTCCTATTTCTCTGCATCAACACAAGAACTATCACCTTTGATGCGCAAAAAAGCAGCTCTCTCCAGGAAATAGCTTTAGTTTCAAACAGAAAAGCAAAACCAAAAAAAAGAATCTAAAAGAAATATTTCACGTACAGATGTGACCCACACCAAACAGTTAGTTGTATTAAGGTTTGTTAACAACAAAAGTAGCAGTAACTTCCAGTACACAGGCAGAAAGTAACCACAGTTGGAGGCAGAACAGTTATTTCTGGTAAAAAATGAAAAAAGGAAAAGGGGTTTCTTTTTAAATTACTTGGTTTTACTTTTTAAAGTGCTTACCAATGCCAGAGATAGCACCAAATAGATCTTTAGGAAGATTGTTATCCAATGTGTTTCCTGATTTTTGTGGTGTTACTAGCTGACTTGCAGTTGGCAAATGAAGTGCATCATCCTTTGCACTCTGCTTGGAAAAGAGAGAAAAAAGGAATTACTGTTTTCCAACATGGACTTAATGAATATGACATATTTTATCTTCTAAAGCAGTTTTTATTACATATTTCTTTCTTAAATTTTAACTTCTATGAAATATGCTCAAAAGCATGGGATAACACGTTCAGCTATTTGCACAAACTTGGGATAGCCTAAAAGTTAAGATATCTCAGGAAACACAGAAGAAATAAATATTCCACTGAATTCTAAACATTATAAAACAGGTATTTACAAATGACCAACATTACTTTTACTTCAAGCACTCAAACATTTTTCTTGTTGAAAGGGTATTGTGAATTACTTTCCTAATACCAAATGGAATGCAGCAATATATAGGCAAAAATAAAATACATTAACAATTAAATCTTAGATTCAACAATTGTATGCAACTATAATATATCAATATACATCTTCACAAATTTAGTTTGATTTCTTTCTACTGTAGCCCTCTTACATTACAGCTGTTCCAAAAGCATACTCCATTAAACTTAAAAATTCATCTCTAATTTCTAGAGAATTAAGCACTTCTTTGTTGTTGTGGTCCATTTATTTCAGTATTGGAATAAACTGAAGAATAAGATTAAAAAAATATAAAACTACCAAAAATATACAATATTTTCTGATTAATGACAACAGCAACTACTGAATCTGTTGGGATTTTAGTGAGCATAAGTAATTCTCTTTGTGTTAGATGTTGGGAGAGTATCCTTTCGCATAAAAATGAGTATATGCAAGTGCCTCTGATGGCAGAATCTACAAGAACAGAGGCAAACTGTTTACATAAACTGGCAGGCAGACTAAAGAAGAGTGTAATTTTTCAGTAAATGACAGAGACGGTTTAATGAAAACCCCTCGCACAGACACTGTATCAAAACTGGGTAATACATACAAATGGAAGGCCATTACATTGCAGAAAAAACTGTTATTTTTATTTCAAATACACTGTGTTCCTTTGGCTTCTTTGGCTGCTCTTCTTAGAATACTCAAATAATTGCAGCGAGTCTAATCCTGTGTGGTCTAGAGTTTGTACTGGGCACCAGAGTTGTTACAAGGCAGCCATAGTTACATGGCATTAGAATGATGCTGTGGCAATTGGTGGGGTCCAGCACTCTCCAAAAATCGTCAGAGATTCAAACAGAGATCAGTAAGGGTACTGTAATCTGCATGTAGGACCAAAGTAGCCAATTATCATTTGGGGCATAACTTAGCTGGACAAGAGAAACCGCCATCAAAACATAGGACTTGGTGTTACAACAGTATCTTAGAGTTGCAGGCTCCTGATGTCCAGGCAGGCTACCAAGCTAGTAAAGGATTTGGAACATATGTCCTGTGAGGAACAGCTGAGGGACTTGGGGCTGTTTAGTCTAGAGAAGAGGAGGCTGAGGGGAGACCTTATTGCTCTCTACAACTACTTGAAAGGAGGTTGTAGAGAGGTGGGGTTTGGTCTGTTCTCCCTAGTGGAGAGTGATAGGATAAGGGGAAACGGCCTGAAGTTGTGGCAGGGGAGGTTCAGGTTGGATATTAGGAAGAATTTTTTTTACTGAGAGGGTTGTCAGCCATTGGAACAGGCTGCCCAGGGAGTCACCATCCCTGGAGGTGTTTAAGAGACGGGCGGATGTTGCCTTGAAAAACATGGTTTAGTGGTGTTGATAGGGCTGGGAAAAGGTTGAACTCGATGATCTTGAAGGTCTCTTCCAGCCAAAACTGTTCAATGATTCTATCTTTACTAAATGTATTTCCAAGTAAAAGTTTAAACCATGGAGGTGAACTAACCTTTAAACTCAGAAAAAGGAAGGAGAACAAACTTGTAGAATTCTGAAGCTTATGAAACTCTTTGTTTGCCAGAAATACACAGTGTTCCATACACACATTACCAATAAATCATGAAAAAAAGAATTCAGAATCCCAGACAGAAATGGGCACTCACACTGCTGGAAGGGTTAACAGGAAAAGGACACACATCTTTAACGTTGATTCGCTGAACGTTTTCTATGAGCAGTCCAAAGAGTGGCAAATACATCGTGGCTATTCTTGCTTGATGACTCTAGAGTTTCATAGGTCATTAAAAAATTACAGATTTAATTTTTAATCATCATTTATTTTCTCTAAGCTATTAACTTCTAAATTAGAAGGAAAAAGAATTTAATGAGTATTTCCCAAGCCAGAGCCCACATAAATTATAAAAGCAGTGAACATCCCTGTATTTCATTCTAATTTACAGAAAGTTGGTAAATTTTACTTACTGTTACAATATAATGCAGAAAAAAATGTAAATTAATGTAATTTCAGCTAGGACTAATCAAGAAAATTAATATTATGTGAGCTTGATGAATTAATGATATCTTCCATTAAAATTTTATGACTCCTTCACAGCACAAATGATGCTAAATAGAACTCAGGAGAGTTAAAAATCACTCAAAATTTACTACCATGACTTGTACCTTTCTCATACTCATTTTACAAATAACAGATGATGGAAGGACAGCTGCCAAATATTAAGAGCTAACATTTGATGAAAATAAGAGCCTTAAAAATGTTGGTAAAATCCAATTACTTTAAGAACAACAGTTATATTACATTGTGCTAAAATGTAATAAAACACATGTAATTATGTTGAGGTGCTTTGTGCCTTCATTTGGTAAAAACGTGGAATTTGCAGATTGATTTTTGATACAATTTTCATACATATTTTCATCAGTCTGAACAGAAACAGCATTGCTGCAACTTAACAAGTTTTTTTTGGTGAAAGAATAAAAACCTCCTGTACCCGTGCACACTTAATTTGTGTTATTTTGTACGTAGCAACATACTTACCCTGGAAGCATATCTATCATCAAAAGAATGCTTTATCATCAAATTCTTGAGCACGCTAATAGCAATCTGCCGCACGTCTCTGAACTCTTGCAATGCATTGCCCACCTCCCTTAGAAGCAGTCCCACTAAGAAGTGATTTTTACAGAACTCATCAGTTAATGAATAGTCCAGGTGAAGGTCTGGAAATAAAGTACAAGTTCAGTGTAAGGAACGATACTATTTAAGTCGATATATTAAGGCTGAACTAAAATGTTTATGCATATCATATATGTAATATGTAGTCATTATTATTCATATATCTCTAGCCCAATTCATTGCCTAAAGATGCATTTATTAACCAGACAATAATGATGAATATTCAATCAACAGAAGCTGAAGATATCTAAATATATTATTTTAAAAATATTAATATGTTTTAAAATATTAATTTTTTTAAAAAATATCCAATATTAAAAAGTGTTCCTATTAAATTTACCAGGACCAGGATCATGTAGCTCCAAATTCAAATTTTAGATCTATATGCAGACACTGAAAACCCACAGTGCACAAAGGTTGTGCACGCGCACATTACTTCAGGAATTTAGTTGTATGGCAGAAGCAGAATTTGACTTTTAGTCCGAACTTCAATACCACGTTAGCAAAACATGGATTAAGAAGTTTTAGATTTCTGTACTGCAGTTTTAAGTTCCTTCTTCATTATCTTACACGTGTCCATTATGAACGTAGACTATAAAGCCTGCTCATAACTGCGATCTTGGTAAACTGATACTCTCTAAGACAACGGTCCCAAAAATTTGCGATGTGTAGGAAAAATGTAACGAAGAGACTACGTTTTTAACACACATGTATCCAAATTAAGCTTCCCAATATATCAGAACACAAAAGACATAATAATATTTTAAAAAGATAATTGAAATGAATCTATGGAAGTTAGAACTGCATTGTAATACCATAGGCAAACTTTTTGCTACAATTAAACAATACTATACTTTCCAGAAATACTCATATATTCAAGGCTATTTGAAATAGAACTTGAATTAAAGAACATTTCATTTGAAAATCTGTGCTTAATTCACTGCAATGAAATTTTATTTCATAAAGTATTTCAAGTAGTAACAACTGTAAATCTCTATTAAGTCTAATATAGATACTACATAGCTATATACACACACAAAAATCCAGTGCATCTGACACAGCGAAGTCAAGCCACTCTCATTGAGAAGTATTTTTTGTGTAATAAAATAATCCAGTTAATTTATGTACTGAATATGTGGCAGCTTAAGAGAAGCTTCAGCTTGAATATCTTATTAGATTGTTTCTCATATTTGCTTTCATTGTTCAATACAGGAATAAAAAAACAGATGCTAATCTCAAAGAACATTCATTTTCCAAAGAACTCTCCCAGATGTCAGAAGGAAACAGCTAAGGCAGCACAGATGTTCTACAGGCCTTCTTGTAAATCACTTAAGAGCCAACCACAACACCTGAGATCTCTTTGGCCTGAGACAGAAAAACCGTGGAAATATTTATGCAGTGTTATTATCCAGAACACTTCCAAAGGCTGAAAAAGCCAGACAGAAACAAGTTCTAAGCAGCTGCCCACCTCTTAGTCCCAAATCTTGCTCTACCACTTTGATGAGAGCATTAGTTATACTCAATTTTAATAAAACAAACAGAATATACTGAATAAATATTTCTGAAAAAAATATCCTGACCTACAAACCTCAAATGTTATGCAGGTTTACTTGTAAAAGCACTTTTCTCACCTCTGCTTACTGACGTCTGCTATAATTCAATATCTGCAAGAAATTAATGATGTCCTCACAGCCACAAATGCAACAGCTATGCACTATCTGTTTTGGCACAAGGTCAGATGGACCAGGAGCCCAGCTGGGTTGAGCAGAGCATTCATGACTGAACTCCAGTGAAAAAAATTTTTTTTTTTTTAAAAAAAATGATGCTCTTGAGGTAGAAGCACAAAAACAAAAATACAGAAGCATTGATCAAGTATGCAGGGATAGCGCTAAGAAAGCCACAGCTCAGCTACAGCGGAAACTGGCAATGACTTCAATGGCAACAAGAACAGCTTCTACCACAACATCAGCATTAAAAGCCTGAATAAGGAAAACATGGGATACTTGCTGAATGCAGACTGTGATTTAGAGGCAGCAGACTTGGGTAAGGCTGAAGTACTCCGTACCTTCATTACCTTATCGTTCACTGCCAGGATTCCCAAGCCTTAAGAGTCTAGAGACTAGGTTCAAGAAAGGACCACTAAGGTAGTTAGAGGGCTGGAGCACATGTCCTGTCAGGAGAAACTGGGGGAACTGACTGTGTTTCAGCTGGAGGAGGCAAAGCCTGAGGTGACCTGAGCAGGAGGTTTAACTACAGACCTACCGAAGTCCCTTTTAACCCATACTGGTCTATTAAAACAAGTAACAAAGTAAACCAAGCCTCACACTGCATGTCTAACTAAAGGAGTGTTGCAGGCTTCTACAGGCAGGGCATTAAAAGGTAACTCATGAGAAAAAAAGAAAAGCAAACTTAATAGTCATAGCAGGAAAGGGAGGCAGAATCAAGGATGTAACTTCCCATATCTTTCAATGACCAGATACTTCAGGTAGTTTAGGTAGCAGAGAATCTATTACTTAAAGCTTAAATGAAAAGAGTACAACTTTAGCCTTCCATTTAACAATTTCAAGGTTTCCAGCATCTCATAGACCTGGAGTTACACAGCTTACACATTTAATAATATAAAGGTGACATCTAAGAAATACACCGTATGCTTCTTCAGAAGAATTTACCTTGGTATCGCTGAACCCTGCCTTTCCCAAATGGCATGGGTAGATTCAAAGGTATGTAGTGCTCATGATTACAGACTACACGGAGAAACTCAAATTTGAATTCGAAAAGAGTCTGCAAAAATAATTTAAAACGATAAAGTAAACAACTGATGTAGTAATTTGAATAACACATTAAGAATAGCTCTCTAACTCAAACAGGTGATTTCTCTCAGACTTGTAGATGTGTCAAAGTTCTGTAAGCCTGCATAAAATAACTCCAGCATAATTCACACTTGGCAAATGGATATAGTTCTATTTTCTGTTCCCATTGTCTACAGTAATTTAAGTTTATAGGCACACTGTGGATTGACATAAGAAAAGTTCAGGCTAACAGAAGATATTCTTTGGACATCTGGTACATGCTTTCAGCACTAGAGTAAATGTACAGAAACTGATCAGGTATCAACTTTTCCAACTTTAGCCTTTCTTACAATCATGCTTAAAATTTCTACATTGTGTGGCACCTCTACTCCTCACCACTTTCTCAACACACACGCTCTATGGTGGTAAAGTTACACATGGATGTGGGGAAACAAAACATGAAAAAGTAATTTGATGGGGAAAAATGCTCTAGGGAGAGAGCAGAGACTTTTCATGTTACTGGGAAGAAGTCTGAATACTTGATGCAGGACTACATATATGCATCAAGAATAGGCATCTCTTAAAAATAGTTTGTTTAAAAACACTGAGTACCTTCGGATCTCCTGGGGCAAAGCAGCTGATGTAGTTATTGATTTGCTTGAAAACAAAGCCTCTATCCATGAAAGTAAAACACCTCTGGGGAAAACCAAGACAGAATTGATTATAGTACTGTCTCATTGTTCTGTAAGTTTATTTTCCAAACATATTACTGGTATTTCAGTTTGAATATAAGAAACAGTAAACCAAGAAAACTACATCTATGTGTACATACTTGAATACCAAGTTTTCCCTTAGAGTGCAGAGTGCAAACAAATTGCAAATAAAAGGCAGTTTGAAGATAAGAATTCTTATCTTGACTGAAACAAAAATAACACGCCACTAGCAGATTTGTCTGTCGTTGTACCTCCCATTCTTTTTTACTCCCTACTGGATCTTACTGGCTGAAAAAGAAAGACAACTAAAGTCTGTCTACATAAAATGTATGCAAATAAACATAAAACACTACCCAAAGTATGAAGCTTTTGTAGGATTAGAAGATAAGCTAGGTAATATTTTAAAAGGAAAAAAAAAAACCCAAGGAAAAGAAACCATGTTTTGAATAAAATATAAATTAATTTTAAAAAAATCAAACCTTTGAACAGATGTCTTCTTGACAGAAGATGCAAATTATTCTGTCTCAACACATTTTAACTTGTACATAGAATAATATTTAAAAAGCATTATGCACATTCATTTTTATACAAGTTGGCTTTAAGGTTCTTCGAAATCTGTAAGAAGCAGTACTATTGAAAAAGTAACCACAGAGCCTGAGTTGCTTGTATACCTACTTTTATAAAGGCAGCAAGGCTATGGTTTGCATTTTTTGAAGCCTCGGGATTGTCTCTGTACTTCTGAGTGATGTGTGGCATTAGCATATTAACAACTGTTTCAACTGCATGATGAAAGGAAGCTGAAAATCTCTGGTTTCGCAAGAGCTAGAAACAAATTCAGATACAAAAGTTAATACAGTTTATCATACTAAACATATCAGAACTCTTACTTAAAATACAGATAACTTGACAGAGTGAGAGGAGACAAACACAGTTTTTGAATTTTTTAATCTGTCATTTAAAGTAACGTTTTCTTTAAATTCAAGGCTTTCCTGAATTTTCTAGACAGAGGGGGAAACAAGGGTGTTTGGTTAAAAGAAAATTATACAACATGCACTAACTATCCAAAGAATTTTGCAGGGCAGAAGGATTACTTAAAATGAACAAGGCATTTTCAGAATTTATAGGAACATATAACCCCATATAACAGAAAATATTTCATGCAACAAGTTGACATAAAAGAACAGTCATACTTCCTAGATCAATCTTCAGAAACATAAACATACAGCAGACTATCTCCTGCCTACATCTTTTGGTGCTTTTTATTGAAAATCCTAAGCTTGCTTGTAACAATTCATAGAAACTGATCGCAGTTCGTACAGCGTGCAGATTCGTAGTGTAGAGTAAATCACAAAATTAACTCAGAAGACTTTCAAGTGTAGCAAACCTGAGGCTATTAGGTCTCAGCTACTGGTTTTCACTACTTTAAAAAAAAAAAAAAAAAAAGAGTGCCTTCTCTTATTACTTAGGTCTTTTAGACACCAAAGAGAGGTGTCTTCCTGAGTAATAGTAATGGTTACATCTACGCCAATTCAGACCATATGTCCATAACACCAGGTAATCAAATCAGTCTCGGGCATCTGGAACTGACACACTGTTGTTTTTACAACTTCGTTTTACCTAATGTCAAAGTCTTGTTAAATTGGCTTCGCTCCTCAAACGCACGTGCTGGTGCTCTCCAAATATAATTTATTACTAGGATTATACATGTCAGTAAAGACACATTAGCTTTGTGCAAATGAGTCAGTATAGCACTGGTGGAGGAAGGAAATCATAATAAAAGAATAGCAACAACAACAACAACAAAAAAGAACTGTGGTACTGCAGTGCTGTGAATGCTCATCAATGGTAGTGTACCATACTGTACAAGAAATGCAGATCATATAGGAGAGGATACTAAAACCATGGACTCTGGCAGAGTAATTCTGAAAAGTAAATTGCATTTGGGTTTTTGTTTGTTTACACAGATTCCTGCTTAAAGAAATTTATATTCTACCATACTTATCCACCATATGATCTCAATTAAAAAAATGTAAACCCTATTGTAAGGAAGCTACAAATAAATTAAGGAAATGGGATTGCATGATGGCAAGTCAGTGATTTCTTTGAGGTATTTTTTAAACTAGTATGCTCTTTCCAAACTTAAGAGTTTGTTAATATCAAGGAAAATTATCTCAACTTTGTTTAGCCAAGCCAAATCAGCACACTGTTGTTCTTCAGAAGTATCACTGGAAAACTTCCTCAAGTAAGACAAGTTTCACACACATCATGCTTCGAAAACCTTGCCCAGATGCACCACATTCTGTAATTAGAAAAACTGTTTCGTTCTGACGGAGCTGAATACTGTAAATTAAAAAGTACTGCCAGTACTGTCAAGTACTGAAGCCAACAAAAGTTATTTTTTAATTTCTATTTTAAAATGTTAAAAATTGTTCTATGATTCTATGAAATTTAATTCAATTCCAGAAGTCTCTAAAAAATTTCACCTTTAAATAAGAAACAGTGTCTTCTGCTTCATAAAATTGTAATTTCATTTCTTTTGAATAGTTTAACTGAATTAATTTAATTGATTACAGAAGATCAAAACAGTGGGGTGAAATAAGAAATTCTCTGTTTGCAGAGTGAACATAAGCATTAATTACTTCCTCAAGGAACATCAAATCAATAGTGGAAATTTAAGTTTAAAGATCCTGAATTATTTAAACAGGCAGTAGATACTATAAAACAGAAGAAAGAAATGAAGAACAGAAAAATGTCCATCTGAATATTTTCTTACTTGGGTTTGAATTAGAAATCTTTCTCTTGGTTAGCGGTAGAAAAAGTTGTGTCTTTTCTTTTTGCTAGGATTTTTGAGAAATTCCCAAGCAGCTTACACCGGTTAAAACAAGCAAGAAGTTTGAAAATGCAGACGGATGCACTACACGCACAGCAAACCCTTTGTGCAGATCTGCATTCTAAAAACTCCTAAAGAAATGGGAGCTGCCACGCTTCTTTAGACAGTTTAAGAAGTTTGTGGTAGAAGCTTGCCTTCTTCCACATTTCAGAAGATACTTAAATATGTAGTAGTAGTACCATGTAAATACTCTCTTCCC
The DNA here is from genome assembly GCF_000703405.1 of Apaloderma vittatum. Taxonomy (NCBI): domain Eukaryota; kingdom Metazoa; phylum Chordata; class Aves; order Trogoniformes; family Trogonidae; genus Apaloderma; species Apaloderma vittatum. Next base: position 15,585 of record NW_009734385.1, on the reverse strand, counting down.
CTTAAACTGAAAACCCATTTCTAGATTAAATAGTCTACAAACACCAGGTAAAAGTTTGTGGCTGTAGATTACAATGCATCCAAGGTTGGGGGTTTTTTTTGCACAAAAAAAAAAAAAGCGTTGTCTTCCCTGACAACCATTGTCTGTCTCTTTTATTTTGTTTTTCAAAAAGCTGTCAAATAAATGTTCCAGAATTTCTAGAAGCACTGTTCCAACTAAAGTCTGAGTTTTTATTTAAAAATCAAAATTATTCTATCCTTTCCTTTCAGGAAGCAGAACACTCCATTCTTTCTGACATTGTAAATAGAGACAACTCCCTTTTCTTATATAAAAAAGGTAATATAGCATTTAATATCTTGACGCTACAAGTAAAAATCTGAGGTCCTCTTCAAATTCAAAATAACAAGATAAAGTCAGATACTCTTTGCACATTTTACCTATTTATTAAAACTGAAAGTCAGAATAAAATATATCTGGACAAACTGAAGTGGGGGTGACATTTAAAACATATAACTGATTTTGCTACTAAATGAGGAGCCTCACAAACTGACTGAGCTTCTCCCGCATTTCAGAGCAGTGGGATGTTACTGATCTTTTGTCACCTTATTTTGTTCAGATTGTTTTTATTAAAAAACTAAAAATTCTTTTTTACACGAGTTCAGTGCTAAAGCTTGGTATCTTTACCGTGCAATATATTTTGGCAGAATGCATAGTTTAACTTGAATCCATAAATCATGCTCTTCCTCTCTATTACTATGATGTTCTGCAAATTATGTATCAGTAATCAGTACTGAAATTAGTCCAGTTGAATACTGTATTGAGGCAGATTTTTTTTTTATTATGAGGTAACAGTCAGTCAGGTGATATCATTTAGTTCTTCTAACCAAAAGTAAACCAGTAACACGAATCGGAAAACGATTATTCCATATTAGTATTCCAAGAAAAAGCGATGGTTATTAGATTTTTACACACTACTGTAGAGAATATCTAATGACGAAAAACTCATTTGACCAATTACCACACGGAGCTCACATGCTTCTTATATGAAAAGTGAATCAATAATTTCTTTAAAGAATAAATCCTTAGGAAAAGCCCTGACACTTAAAGTAAGTTGAAGTAGGACTTCAACTCTACTGGTCTTTTCACAGCAGAACAGTATTAAGTGTAGTATTTTAAAGCTTTTTTCCTGATTATTGTCCATCTACCTCTCCCCATGTACTTCAGATTTCCAGTTACGTTCTAAATTCACAATGAAAATACTGATAAAGATTTCAGAATAATCTGGTATGTTACTCTCCAGGGACTATTTTTTATACTTGATATTTTACTTTCAAGACTTGTTTTAACACAGAAGTAAGAAAAGTAAAAAACTGTCACCAATATAAGAAAAATTATATATGTTTATAGGGCAAGCTGGTAGAAAAATGCCTTGTTCTAAAATTTTAGCATACTCTTTCCGGCACAGAAAATGACACAGAATTAAACATAGATGTTTCTTTATTCCTACAGAAGGACTGCAGACTGCATGATTCAGTGTTCTCATTTTATTTCACAGATTCCAATCTGCTCAGGAAAAAGCCCACGTATTTTGCGTAGTACTCACATCAAAGTCCACAGTGTTATCTATTGCTTCCAGCTTCATCATACCGTGAGTGTTAAGAAATCTTACTAGAGAGTCTGATGATTTACATAGACTGCTTTACTGTACAGATTTTAAGGGGTTTCTATATATTTATAGTACTGCTGAATCAGGCTCTATTTTTTTTCTAATATTTCAGCTGATTTCTCCTGCTGCTTTGCTTTTTCCCTCCCTTTCTTACAAATAAATTTATTATATACATATAAATCATAATCATTTATACATAAAACTGTTCTAACAAGCAACAAAATATGTAATTCAAGAAAGAAGAGGTTATACAAATTGTCTTTAGAATAATTTCTTTTTACAAAAGTCGACATACCTTAACTTTAGAGTTTTCTATCAAATGCTGAGCCATTGATTTTATCAGAACTTCAAAGAAAAACCATGAATACTGCAAAGAAAAGAAAATGTTCTGTAAAACTGCTACATACATTCAACAAACGTTTCAATACAACTAGTTCCATCCTTCAGTTATGACAAATAAGAATATAGAGCAAAAAGTACAGTTCAATACATACCTTAAGTAGCTTGTTGCTTGTAAGAAAGTCAGCAGATGGCTTTAAAATTGTTGTCATGGACTTTGTCAGTTCTTCGTGTACTGTCTTATATTCAGAAGCAACGTAAGGTTCAGCTTTATAAGCGTACTTGGTGGGGAAAAATAGAATACAACATGAAACTAGGACATAATATGAAACTCTTGAAATTAAACAGATGGAACTAAGTTTAAATATAATCTTTTTAGAGATATATAAAAAAGGAAACAACTAATTTTTACCTACCTTGACGTAAGATCTCAAGTAGCTATCCAAGCCTTCTTCATGACACTGAGCAACAATATGGATAATAACCCTAAACAAAAGTCAGAAACCAAATAAGCTTACAAAGAAAGCTATGATTGCAACAGTAAAAACGCTGTTCAGTTACAGATTTATATAATAATCCAATCATCACTTCAGCTATGAAGCACTTAAAATTTCTTACCTTGTCACATTGACTGCAACTTCCTCTTGAGTTGCTCTAGTAAGAACTCGAAACAACTGGTTGAGAACAGTCGGCAGGAAAGCTATCATCACATGGCCTTCCATTGCATGAAGGCTCTAAAAGAAAGCAGTAATATTGTCACTCCCTTGAAACAATGGCATTTGAATCATAAGCTCTGAAATGATAGAATTTACTGCAAGTCTTTTTTCAAAAATACACACCGCTTGCACTATTTCATTATTTTTTATTATTCATACTACAAAGGCCATGGAAACTATGCAATCTATTGATCTAACCTTTAAAGAGAACAGTAGACATGACCATGATGATCTGCTAAGTAAAATTTTAGAATTCCGGTATGCCGTTCAATTTTATTATTTTGACAGACTAAGCCACTAGGTGTTTCAAAACTATCACTCATAAGGCCGACTAACACTGCCTTATTATTTCCTCATGGTTGCATCTTATATTGCAATTGTAAATTTATCTAGGGCAGGATGTATTTTTCTGTTCTTTTTATACAGCATTTTCCATTAGTGGGACCTAGAAAATGTCTAGACCTCGTAGGGTTTGCAAAACTATAAATAATATAAGAATGTTATTCACGCCTTTTTATACCTTAAGATATTTTACAAGATCAGTTCCCAGTGCACGAGCTCCAGATTCTGTTATCTGACAGTACTGAAAAAAATTATGCAAGTGCTGATCCTGTCAAAGGCAAAAAAGGACAACAAATTAAACAATATCTAATGTTACTATCCATAGTCCAAAACTGAAGACATTAAAAATATTTATACAGAGAAATCTATATATGGGTCCATAGATTCCAAAATAACTGAAGTGCACTGCTCCAACGACTCAGTCACATGTAACACTGTCTTTTCTAATCCACATGTGAAATTTCCAGTGATTTTTGAATATCCGTTACACAAAATGCCATGTATACTTGCTTCAAAACAGTTCACGTGAAGAAAATACAATACTTCATGTTAGTTATCTCAACCAATCATAGAACATATCTTAAGAACAGCTATAAGAGGACTCATTGCTTTGCAGACATGCCAGTTAGCAGCTTTCAGACAACTAGAATCCCTCATCTAATAGAAAAATTCAAATTGAAATGGATGACAATGTGAGACAAAAGGCTCGGATTTTGAATACTTTCCATCAAGATCTGCTGTTTTTCACAGCTGATGTGAGAGGCACGATGCAGAGTATCCAAGAAGCAAAAGATCAGCATATTGAGTTTAAGAATATTCCCAATTATTTTATATACATATGACAACCATATTATTCCAAAAACTTTCTCCAATTTAATCTGTTTTATAACTCACCTGAGTATACACAGTTGACACCAGATGAGTGGATATTTTTAACAGTTGCTTGCCTCCATCTACCCATTTAATTTCAGGTCCAGAATGCTGCACGCACACATGCAGAGGAAAAGTAAAATCATGTAGCAGTATACAGGGCCAAAACAATTGGTTTGCAGTACCACAAACAACAATCGTATCGTTTTAAAAAACAGGTTGAAGAAATGTGTGCAATGAATAAAGTCATAAATAAAGGAAAATTATGCAGGCAATATTACCAAAAGCATTTATGAAGCTTAAAATGTTTTGTGTTTGGTTTTATTTTTTAAAGTCTCACAGTAGCTTCCTCACTGGCTAACAAAATCGCTTTTCTCTAAGTCATAGATTTCATGTTTCCCTTACAACTCTGCAAAGAAACTCGTGACTAAAGAGAAATATCTACTGGTTTTCTGTGAAAAATACCACAAGAGTTTCCAGGGATACTGACACAGTTCAAATCTTAACATTGGTCACTGACAGGTAGCAGCCAGTGCTTCCTTCCCATCCCATTTCCACAGAACTGAGAACAGAAATGCTCAGCTGCCTACCCTGGCCACCAGTCAGTGAGAGATTTTACTGCTAGGTCTACCTAGTGCTATCGGTCTTATCAGTCTACCCATGGGCATGAGCAGAGACGAACAGCAGAGGCATAAAGAATGCACCTACAATGTGAAAAGATGAAAGATGTGCGGGAGACGATGGTTGGAAAGCTTACAGCAGAGTTTTAGAAAAAAAAGAACAGGAGGAGAGCAGCAGGCCTCTTCCTCCAAAACGAGTCAATTTTTTCTCTGCATTTGATTCTCTTAGTCAAATCCCCTATTGCGTTTTACATTTTGTATCCCCCAAGGTAACATTTTTATTACTACAGTTTTGCAAGCTTTCTGCTTTGAAAAATACAACCATAAATTTTACTAGTGAAGTATAAAGGTCACAAAAATCAAGATGTGAGAATAAGACTGTTTCAGGAATAAAGGACTTACTGAAAGGAGACAGCATGAAATGCTAAAAAAAATTTAGTAAAGCACTTCAGATTATTTGCACATCTTCATAAACTCAAAATAGTTTTATATATTTAAAAGTTACTGCAACTTCTAGTTAATTATTGCTAAAAAAAATGAAACTTCAACATTTCCTAAGTACAACAGGTAAATAATAACAGAAATAAGTTTTTAACAATTGAAACAAAAAACTCTATTAGGGTAGGTTGATTCAAATTCTTGCAGAAGTCAGAATTTAGTAACAGGTTTTGTCTTCCATTTCTGTTTGGGTTGGTTTGTTTCCCCCAAGTCAGCTGTCTATAACATACCTTTCCAACCCCGACTTCTTGATAACTAAGATAGCCTGATGGAAGATTTGCTGACACTGGGATGTGCTGCTCATTGGTCACCACTCTTCCATCTCTTATTAGAGGAAGCCAAGAATATCCAACTACAGAAAATGAAAGACAAGTAATTTAAAATGTGTTATAAATCTTTACAGTTGATAGATTTTTTAAATCAATGTTAAACAATTTAATTTTTTTCAATTAAAAAAATACTTAATGAAATCTTTCAGTCAGTATAATGCAATTAGAAAGCCTTATATGGATCACAAAAATCAAGGGTTAACATACTTCACAAAACCTCCCCAGCAGTTACCAAAAGTAAGGCATTAGCATACGAACCCTGTGTTTCAACCACATCTTTCTTCTTTGTACTCCCTTTGCTTGAATTATCACAGCTGACATGGTAGAAGGTGAACAACAAATGGTGTTTTTCATGTAACTGAGTGGGCAATTCTATTTTAATCTGAAAAGCAAAGAATCACAACCTTTGTGGAAGTCTTCAGCTAAAGCAGCAACATGCCTTACTGACTGCATGCTTAAAAAGCAATTTCAGGTTCCACATTATTTGAAGCAAGATCAAGAATCACACTAAGCTTACTAAAATTTACATATAGTAAAAAGGCGAGGGTCTGATTTAACTGAAATCATTATCAAGAACTTTGCAATGTTCAAATCTTTTGTTGTATTTTTGAAACTTAGATAATACCTTAACCAGTAAAAGTTACCTCAGAAAGGCAGCTTACCTCATCATAAAACTCAGGATTTTGATGGTGATGTAGAACAGCAGCAAACGCACTTCTAGTAAATACTGGTCCACCTGGCCTACCATAGATGCACTAATAATTGGAGGGGGCAGGAAAGACAAAAAACCTGTTATTCTTCTACGTTCTTGGATTCTGTTTCACCTAGAACTTGAAATATTTTAACTTGTGTTTAGCTTGGTTCCTTTGCACAGACAGGGGATTACATGATCGGTAGTCCTCCTGCCATGCAGTAGGGCTGACACTGTGATTTCACCTCAGGATTCCTACACATTTTTCTACTTCTTTTCTTCCAGGCATCTCTCATACACTGGAGTAGCTCAGAAACAAACACAGAACTTGGCTTTACTGTTTTAACTTAAAGAATTACTCCTTTGTAGCAGGCATAAGCCACCCTTCCTTGTAACAAGTTTCTTTGTATCAACAGAAATTGTAAGAAAGAAACTAAATCCTCTGAGGGTTCTTCAGCAATCTTTTCTATCAAAACCAAATCATCTAGAAGTTATTCTTATGCCAAATGCAAAAGGAGGGCAAAAAGCCACCATCCCAAACGAAATAAATTAATCCTGTGCTACTGTGTTCCTTAGCTAACTGTTCACAATTTTCTTCTATCAGTTGCAAAATCCGAACAACCAACCTTTAAAGGTAAAGAATCCTCTTCATCAGAATCCTTGAATTCAATGCATACTGCAATATTTCTAGCCTAAAGCAAACAAAACTGCAAATTGTAAGGATCATCACAGAAACATAACACGCAAACATCTTAACTAAACTTGAGAAAGAGTACACAAGTTTTCCTGTACTCACCTTTGCAAAAGACTTTTGACTGTCATATTTCAAGTGCTTTGGATAAACATAAAGATGATTATTGTAGATGGTGAAAGGCTGAGTGTGTTTAGGTATACAGGGTACAAATTCCTCTATTTCAAACGCTACTAGTGTCTTGGTACTATTTTCAAATAGTTTCATGGGAATGTATGATGAGTTAACATAATCTGAAAATATATAAAAAATATAATAAAAAACTGAAGAGAAAAAGCCTGAATGTCCATTTAACAGTGTTTATTAATACTTACTTGGAAAATCTGGTGACACGTTATCAATCATAACATCCAGATTTCCTAAAATAACAGGAAGTTTGGCCATCTTTTCAGGTCTATAGGAAGGAAAAAAAACCTCAGTCAGGCTAAATGCAAAACTATCAGATGCCAGAGAAAGGAGATAATAGGAAACAGAAGCAAAAGTAATATCCTGAAAGGCATATGAGAGGAAAAGTCGTTTGGGGGTGGATGAGTGATCTGGTTTTGTTTTTTGCCTAGATTCACAGCTGTCTTCTCATTTAAATTCGCGAAAAAACAGTAAGGCTTTATTCACAAGTGTGGAAAAGGTTAAGATAAAGCATGATTTTTTTTTTCTTTAAATCAAAATTAACAACTTTGTTAAAGACAGATTTTATTTGTCATGCAATAAGTCACTATCATTTGCAGCAAGAAGGGGACCTCTAAGCAAGCTTTTTAAATCTCGATGGCCAGTAACAAGCATAACTCACCCTGCAAAATATTTACTGTTATTTTCTTTAAATCAAAATTAACAACTTTGTTAAAGACAGATTTTATCTGTCATGCAATAAGTCACTATCATTTGCAGCAAGAAGGGGACCTCTAAGCAAGCTTTTTAAATCTCGATGGCCAGTAACAAGCATTTACGGTCATGGAATAAACTTAAGAAAGAGCAATAGGGGAAAGAAATCAGTAAGTTAATAAACCGCATCTGCTACTCAGTAATTTTTTTTCCTCCTTTTTCGAGAGTAATAACTCACCCTGCAAAATACTTACTGTTAACTAGCCTACTGTGCAAGTTCTTAGACGTTATAATTTAGAAATATGTAGAAAAAACAGAAATATGATTTATCATGGAAAATTTATTAGTAAAGACAGTCAGCAACATGATATTTTTAAATTCTTGCAGAGGAAATGGAAGCAAAATTTTCCCAAAATGCAACACTGTGCTGTGAAATAAACAACTTTTTCTGGTTGCAGTCTGGATTCTAATTCCAATAGCTAAGCCTTAGACAATCCAATCTCTTTCTTACTAAAATTTCTGTGAAACATTGTACACAGTTCTGCAAATAGGATGCTGAAATAAACAAAAGCATTTCCTTAATTCCTAACGTAAAGTGATGTGGCAGGCTAATTTACTCTATTAGTTTCAGTTTCAATAATATTGTTTATGGCAAGGAGTATCAGTACACAGCAATTTCAAGGCTATGGAAAACATCAGTGAAACTTTATGCAGCTTGCTAAAATTAAATTAAAATATCTCACCTCCTTATCAGATTTGGTAAACAGGAATAAAATAAAGAAACTGTAGCCTAAGCCTTTTGCAATCAGCAATTGCTGAAATTGATACAGCTCCAGCTAACTGCACCGTAACACAATTAGAAACGCCTTTGGGAAGCAGCAAAGATTGTTCTATTCTTTTACACCTTATTTAATAATAAAGGGGATTAAAATAACTTTATTAACAGGGTCACCTGTCAGTAGGAGATTCCTAAGCCTTTTAAACAAACTGATGCAGTCTCAAGGAATACTTTATTCAAGAAGGATAAGCAATGTTCTGTTATTTAGGCATCTGGAGCCACATGAACTCCCAAGGAAGGTGGACTGGAAACTGGCTTGAATCTCGTTCCCTGCGAGCTTGCACCCTCTGTCCAAGGTCAGGGAACACACGATTTATGCTCATACTTGTTTTCCTTTGAGAACCAGAAGAGTGTGTTGTGCAACCATACCTCCTATTACAGAGCTACTTAAGTATATGACGTTTACTGCAAGTTAGACAGGGTATAATAATTCAGTCCTGCAAAGCAGAGATCTGGAAATTGTATAAAGTCCTTGATTATATGAATATGATATATTATATGTAAATGATTTCTATATTTTGAGTGAAAAACATATGAGTACATAGGAGATGATTCTCCAGCTCAAGATCATAACAAAGAATGATGGGGCTGAGGGGGGATCAGAGGGGGAGGGCAAAGGAGCCATTAGGGTGTGTTATGTTTGGTTGGTTTTGATTTTTAAAGTGGGGAAATTAGACTTACTTCCTGAAATCTGCTAACAATTTCAGCATGTCTTCATTTGAAAGTTTATTACTGTCTTGTCTGAAAAGAGGAGAAAATCTTGCATTTTTGTCCAGTGTTCCTGAGGCATCTTTAAACAATGTCCTGAAAGTCAAAAATAAAGTGTTGAAATTCACTTCAGGAAATTTCTTTACCTCAAATTAGAATACACTGCACCATTCTTCCTATTAGGCATTTAATACTCTTATGACTGCAGGTGAGTTTTAACACATGAATAGCTCAGACTACAAAAACAAGTGTGAACCATTTCATTCGTAGTAAAATAAAAAATATTGACACCAGAAAACAGCTGGCAACATTCAGTGGTTTGAATAATGATATAACAAATGTTTGTAACTATTTTCCTACTACAGAGCTGAAGTGTAAGTTTGTCAGAAATCTCTGGTTAACTGAAAGTTACACAAGAAATAATTTAAATAGCACATTAAGTTTTCCAACAAGTGAGATATAGAAAATAAAGAAAGTTAGGAGAAACACGGATTGACAAGACCTGTCTTTACCTAGCTGCCCAAGCAAAAGGCATTCTATATTGACCTAATCTCTGGCATGCCTGCTTGGCATTCTTCAAAACTTTCTGTGCAGCCTGCAGGAGACATAAGAAATAGCAACATTTTAAAAGCTATGGTTTTTGCACCATTAGTACAAAAGAAAAAAAACCAACATATATTGACACTGATATGAACTGGACAATATTTAAGAGATGAATCCTATATATGCAAGTGAAAGAAAATGAAAATACCTCTTAACAATTCACTTCAGATTAAGCAGCATCTGCTAATTTCAGAGCACTTCACGAATGAAAACACAGACCCATCTACATCCCCAATAATACATACTTACTTAAGCAAGAAAAACATTTATTATATACAAGACTCATATGAAAGCTAGAGCAAAATTAACTGGTTTTTAAGGCAAAATTGTGACTGCAGATAAAATACCTTACCTCCACCTTACTCCTCTATTCACCACCTACTATCTGAACTAGAACACACTCCTGCCAAGTAAATACTAAAATACTCTGTGATAACTTATATTACAAGTACACAGAGAATTTGAGGAGGAGTTGCATGAAGATCAAATGGACAATCCTACTTATGTACGGACACTGCAACACTGTTTTCACTAAAACTTGAAACTTCTGGGTTTATTTGCTTGTAAGTGAACAATCAGAGCTAGAAACCCACTAGTCTGAGATGTTCGCACTAAGCTGAACCACTCGAGCCTAAAGTAGAAGCTCCTGATAGAGTAATGGTCTTCTCTTTTCCAGAAATCAGCTTCTCATGTGTGCCTACATAGAGCAAAATTATTTGCTGGAGGCAGAACAAAACCACAGTAAACCCGCCTGAATATTATCCCTGATTTATGCTGTTGACATTGTGAAGAGCTGCTCCTATGGGTGTTGAGCCAAGTCTCCACTACACTTCCCTGTAAAAAGGAGGAAATGGCACTCAGGAGCATAGAACCTTGCTAAGTAATCATCATTAATTCACTGCATTCAGTCTTTAAGGGGAGGACAAGTGATCTCTTGGCTGTAGAATTTGCTGCTTCCGTTTTCCCTTTTCCTTGTGCAGAAGAGTAATTCTGCAGGGAACTGCAACTTCTTTTGCTCTGTTTTGCTTCAAAATAATGTCAGGCAATCCCAAAGAACAAAAACAGAAAGAAAATCAAATTAAATGTTCAACTGTATAAAACTATAAGCAAACGAATACCAGAAATGGACAGCACAAGTTAATACACCCATAAATGTTCCTGTTGGCTTCTTCTGCAGTACAGGGCAACACAAGTCGAGCACTCAGTATTGAATTTGGGAACTCTCAGGCTTACTTAACCTTCCCACATGGCTCAGGCCCAGGACCACCAAAATGAGTTACCCAGTTCAGGTTTGTTTTAACTCAGTAATGGTCAGGCATACGCTTCAAAACTAGACTCCTAAAATATAAAGCTGCTGTTTTCCAAGGACAGCTGAAAAAAATCTCAAGTATTCCTGGAAAAGCGAATCAGTAGTCTGATCTATATTAAGACCAAGTGAAAAATACAGGGTTTTTTACATGTAGCTTAGCCAGCACTAAATCAGTAGGAAAGAACACTGTTCCCCTTCAGACACTCAAAGTTAACTCTTCTTTGCTTTCCCTAGCTGAAAACAGGAAAAATGTCAACAGTAGCCGACACTGCTTACAGAAAAATACTTTTTTCCTAGTATCCTGGTTCAACTATTTAAGCCCAATTGTGAATCAAACTTAAAACTCTTCAAGAAGCAGCAATTGACAAAGCTTCTTGCAGGTATGTTTCCAAAAACATAAAATGTTCTGTCATCCTATACTCCCCGCAAAATTAACATGTTTCAGTGGTTTATTTCCAAAAGTGACTTGGAGTTCTGTCAAATCTGTAAAGCATTTTATACATATCAACAGAGGCTTGATAAGCACGATGGCTCTGAAGGAAAAAATAAAGTTATAGTAGATACAAAGTTACAGTAAATTTCTGTCACCAAAAAGGGATGCGAAGGAAAAGTCAACAACGATATAGTAAAAAAGACACATTAATTAAGAAAGGCATATAGTTAGCTTCTGGACTATATTTAATATTTCAATGTTCAAAAACTTTCAACTCAACTTTCACACTGCAGTCTAATATTCTTTTGTCAAATCAGTTTATCTAATGTCATTATAAAAATGACAAATTATGCCACAACTAAAAAAAACCTCAATGACTGTTTCCCACTATGTTAAACTTTAACTATAATATTTCAATCCATAATAGTTACTGGTAATAACAACAAGTTAGTAAATCAAATAATCCAGTTATTGGAATTTCCTATAAAAGAGCTAAGCTTTTTATTGATACTTCTTAATTTCATATCAAGCTGTCTTGCCTCAGCACTTTTCCCATGCCACAGAAGAAGTAACATACCTTAGAAGAATCTGAACTTTTCATATAGGGTTCAGCACAATGTGTAATACTTCCTTGTAGTACTTTTTCTATTCTAGCCACGAGGAAAATGTCAGTATGAGGACACGTGACTGAGAATATTCCCTAGAAATAAAACAAGGGATAAATATAAAAGAAGAATGCAAATATGATTTACATTGCATAACAGGAAGTCATCTGAAGCATGCAGGAAAACTCTCTACTTGTATACAAAATCCTACTATTTCTTTAGGTTACTAGTTCCTACCTGCTTTGGATATTGTAGCACAGTTTCATGAATGTCTTGAATTCTGTATAAGCTGTCACCACTGCCATTCATCATAGGTTGAGATGCACTGGATATCATGTGTCTTACTGAGGCGTGGTTCAAATCAACATGGAAATCTGCTGAAATCTTTCGGTTGTTTTTAATATCAAATAGTGACAATGTGACAAAGAAAGGTTCTACCTAAATGTTTAAAAAAAGAATCAAGTGTCATTGCTGGCATCAATACTACTGTAAAAATGTTTATGAAAGGAAGATGAGTAACATTTTTATAAACAGTTACACACAGATGTCACTCTAGATATTACTGACAAGGTGTAGAAGACAGCAAAAGAAAAATTCCACTTTCTACAACACAGCAAAAAGCTTAGTTGCAGAATATTTTTCCCAGGATTTACACTCTCATTTTGATTTAAAGGAGTAGAAAAAAACCTGTATTATAAGTTTCGCAATCACAGCAAGGAATTTGTGCCATTAAGAACACTGCCAACAAAGTACCTACACGTTCATTACAACATTAACAGAAAATAATTAGATAACTACAGTATATCTCGAAAAAAACCCAAACCCATTAACTCTAAGAGCTCAAAATCCTATTTCTAGGTTGATAATAATAATTAAAAAATACATTAGATAACTTACATTTGTCGTTGGTCCTTCTTCATTTTCTGCAACACAGCTTTGCAAATTAAAAGATAAATCATTACACTTCACAAGAATTTTTTTTCCAAACTTCTCTTCAAATGGCTTCACTTCTGGTTCAATACCAGAAAAGTCAAGTTTCTTTAAGAAGAGAAAAGAAAAGTTAAGGTAAGTTTGTTTGTCATGTGCAAAGGATCAACATAAAAGAAAATAAAATGCTTCCTTGTAAAAAAAGTCTAACCTGTGCATCTGGATCCAAGGCAAAAAGTTTAACCCTGCTTTCACTTTTCAACTTGATTTCTGCTTCTCTGGTACTCTGTTCAAAATAAGACAAAAAGCCTTAGTATCACACTATTAACTAAAAGTGTTTCAATTGCTCCATCATGTCAAAGTAAAAAGTGAGAGGCGGCCACTCTTCTCTAAAGGCTTTTACAGGCCTCAATACACAAAACATACAATAGCAATATGTAACGTTCCAAGCTCATGGGAAGTATACTTCATTGTAGCTCATAGAGTATTTTGCCTCCTTAAAAAATAAGTAACTTCCATAACACCATTTTATTTAAAAAAAAAAGTATAAATATAGCTTAAAGCTCAGAGCTATCCTGAGACTGTAAGATTGCCGAGGAAACAACAGGTTACCTAAATTAAGAAACAATATCAGAGCTCTTTTTATTTTTCCTTTTTCTTGTTGTTTGCTTTTTCTTTTTTTTTTTTTCCTTTTCTCGAGCTCTACTGCCAAAGAAGAGCTCTTTTTATTTTTCCTTTTTCTTGTTTCTTGCTTTTTCTTTTTTTTTTCCCTTTTCTTGAGCTCTACTGCCAAAGAAGTGGTTTTCCTGTGGGTAGATGGAAAAAACCCCCAAACTTCCAAAACATAAACTCCTCACACTTAAAAGTTACTTTGCAGAGTACACTGATCCTGTCCAGAATTTGCGGATACCTACCTATTAACAGTAAAACAGAAGTAAAGCGGAACAAAACAGAAAGTGAAAACTAATTGTATACATAGGTTACTTCTCAAAAAGAAGAAAAAGTATTATTTAAAGAATATTCTGGTTTTTTAAGCCACAGGACATGACAAACAGACATATGTGTGCACCAAAATTACCCATGTAGGAGAGTTGCAGTTCCTAAAGTAGTAGCTGGCTAAACAGGGATACAAAATATAATATTACAGACAGGTGTTTATTTTTGGATCAGCCTGTACGGTTTAAAAGAAGTTGCCAATTCAAAATGCTCATCACTGACCATCAGGTGGAAGCGGTCTACTGTCTTTGCTGTTGAAGAAACTCCTAGTATATCTCAAAAAAACCCCAAACCCATTAACTCTAAGAGCTCAAAATCCTATTACTAGGTTGATAATAATAATTAAAAAATAAAAGAATTTCAGTTTAAGGATGCATTACAGAAGAGGAGCTTCTGAGGTGCATTCTGAGTACAGATGCTCTTGGGGATTTCATTTACTTTTTTATTTTTAACACATACAAGAGAAAAGACAAAAGTTGCTGTGAGAGACATGACCCAGATACTTGATCCCAGCAGAATATTGGCAGACTTTGCTTGTTCAACAGCTGGTATGATTGAGAAATACAGGACTAAACTGCAAAGAAGTTTAAAGACGGCAAGAAGGTTGTACGTATGATTTGGAAAGGGAATATCAAGTGGCAAAAACTGAAGAGAAAGACAATCTAGTCATAGGAGCAAGACAGAAACTATTTGAGCTAAAGCATTCCGAACAGTTTTAGATTCTTTGGTGTTTTGTGCACTAAAGACAAGACAAGACAAAAATATGCATATTTTGGCTGACAGATCAGGGGCAGTCAGTCAGAAGTCAGGAAAACTTCCGTAGTCATTGACTCTTTCTACAGCATGGCAGTGACTGTAATTCCATTTCCTCATCTGTAGAACAGGGCTAAAGCTTTCCTATCTCAAGGAATATACTGGGACTTGTAAGATGGCAGTGACTGTAATTCCATTTCCTCATCTGTAGAACAGGGCTAAAGCTTTCCTATCTCAAGGAATATACTGGGACTTGTAAGAGTTAAGGAGGTGCTTGGGCACACTGATCATGACAGTCACATAGTTATTTAAGATAGAGATCCAATTATTTTTTTTATCTGAAGATTAAAAACAAAAAAAAACAACCCAAATCTGTGCACTGAAGCGCACAATACCATCTTATTTAGACTATTTTACAAATCAACACAGCTGTTGCTAATAAAATGAAGGCTTGGAGTTGTACTCATAAGGGTTAAACCTCTCCTAGGAAGACTGTTTTTCTCCCTATTGTCAGGTGCTCTACAATTACCCCTGAAGGAATTTCTCTTTCCTCATAAGGATATGAGGTCAGCTATTGTGAAAATCTCCTAGAACCAACAAAAATAATACAGCAACTATAAACTCTTCTTTTAGAAGGCTCAATGCCTTGTAAGTCTTCCATTGGAGAAAAAGAACCAAACCCAAACAGCAGCTGAAAAGACAAAGCAAGAAAGAACAGAGGACAAAAAGAGTTCTCAAAACAAACGGCATTTATATGAAGTAACCAAGTTAA